>NW_024730668.1:5800550-5826454 GCF_018991925.1 Homarus americanus
TGTACGCAATAAATATAAATATCCCTCATTAATAAATATTCCGTGTCTTTTGGCAGACCTCCGTTTAAAGATAAATATTTTGCATTTCTAATCGTTTTTATTTTCTTATTTCTTTGACCTACATAAAAAGTTTTCCTAGCTATCGCACAATCAGAGGAAAATTAAGTTAGTTTTGTGTCAACATGTTGACTTCAGCACTAAAACAGGCTATAATTTTTTTTATCGAGTTTCAGCACATAGTATGATATTTTATTTTTAACTACATTGTGTCTTGATAATTATTTTAATTGCAGTAGATACCGAGCAATTATTCCAAAAATAAACTGTGTGTGCGAAAATAATTGGGCTGTTGACATTCAGTAACTGGACCAACGACAAGATAATTTCTTAATAAAAGAGCACAAAGAAATATAGCGGCAGGTGAATCAACTCAACCTTAACTGCCATCCATATATAAGAATTCTCATAAAGATCATTCCTTCACGCCAGGTGCTTGGTATTGTCTGATATATGACCAGGCAGGTGTTTTGTTTTCATTTTTGTTGGGTAAGAAGTCAAGGTGTATTTTGCCGGCCAACACCGCCACGTCCTTAAATCTTAAATCTTGAGATTCAATTGTTTATTCGTATCTTTGGGTCTTTGAAAGAATAAGCATTGAAACACTGGTCGTTAAGTTTTAGTTGTTAGACATGACAACATCTTTATAAATATTTGGAAAATTTTCTTTATTCTTTACTTTAAGATCAAGGCAGAGTAAAAATTAAGCGTGACATAACTCTTCCGGTCAGTGATGAATTACTACAGATGTAAATCACGGAGTTTGTATTCATGTTCTTAAATAAATAGAATCAACATCAAACAACCAGTTCACAGGTAAAAGAACTGTGTTATTATACTGCTACAGTGTGGGTCTCACTTTACCTATCCTGTTGTTTCGGAATAAATGTTTTGAATTTGAATGTTCAGGCGAGCGTCCCAGAGCACGAATACTGCAGTCTGCCCCGCCACTGTTTCTATACCAGCTACCATTAGGCAACTGGGAACAAACTCACCAATGATATAACTAGCTCCGGGCCAAGACTGTTTAAATATTCGCACGCTAGATGTATTAACCAGGGCTATAGGACGAGGCCAGGTTAATTTTAACGTTCCACATTGGCCATCATCTTTCTTTTGTTGCATAAAATGAAATTAATTAGTATTTCCAGTTCCATAAGAAAACTTAACGTAAGAAATCTGGGAATCCCGAACGTTTGTCTTATTGTTGTGAATACGATTTTACCTGCTAATTTATCGTCACCAACGTTTAAGACACATTAAACCATGATCAAGGTCAGCAGTGTATCTTAGCGTTAGTGGGAACGTGAATATGTGTGCCAGAGAAAAATTCGTCTTACTGTAGTACTGTTTATTACTTCACGGAATCTAACAACACTGAGATATAATAAAAGACTGTTATGTTATACCGAAGTGACTCTAGTTAATATTAGTGTTACGTCGGAGCATAATACAGTGTAAGAGTGAAGAGCGGAAATGGCGCCAAGACTATTATATCCTGTAAACATTGCTATTTGAATCGACAGAAGCAAACCAGATGAATATTTACTGGTCTTATGGATAGAAAACAAAAAATAATAAAACTCATCTATTGTAAGCAGTATTAATGAATGAATAAATATCGATGAGTGAAGGTAGGAAGAACTTGTGCCACCCAGCGTTTTAGCATAAAATAACAAACTTCTTTTTCACAATTTGTCACTTTTTAAAATTATCGTAGCAAGTTCCTCACAAGGAGAACACTAAAGTTAAAGACAAAAGTTTGTTGAAAATTTATAGCGTATAGGAAAATTATTATTATCGGACTGTTTTATAAATGTCGATACTTGAGTCAAGGAACGAAAGGTAACGTGTTTGCTCTCCCTTTCGTCGAGAGCACATTTCCATTTCCAACCATTTGATATGTGACAGCAACAGTTGTTTATAAACAATGAACAAACAACGTTGTGTACCATCACAAAATTGCTTAAGAAATACTACGTGAGTGAGTGATGTGAGTGAGTAAAGGAGTGGTGGAGGGAATGACTATGAAACTGAACTATACAGCCTGAGTGAGTGAGAGTCAGTGACCCAACTTTTACCCTAACCCAGTTGAACCTAACCTACTTCTATTACAACTTATCTAACCGACTCCTAACCTAACCTAACCTAACCAAGAACTAACATAGCCTTCTGCTAACTTAACCATAACCTTCCATAACTTACTCCTAGACCTACATAACCTAACCTAACGCACCCTAAGTTCCTAACCTGACCAAACTTAAACAAACCTATTCCAAACTTAACACCGAACCTAACTTAACCTAACTTACCCTAACAATTTTAGTGACCAGGTCAAGAAATGAAATTTTGGCTCAAAATTTCTTGAGGTGTCGCATGAATGAGCGTACATGTTAGGTGTCATGACAGACGTGCGATTTAACTCCACCTTTTTGGCTTGGAGGAGGAGGAGGAGGAAGAGACAGAGAGAGAGAGAGAGAGAGAGAGAGAGAGAGAGAGAGAGAGAGAGAGAGAGAGAGAGAGAGAGAGAGAGAAAATCGTTAATAAATGAAGAAAAAAACAAGTTAAAATCGACAGAGATATGGAATAAATATTAATTCAAATGAATAAATAAATGGGAAGAAGAAACAGTTCAATTAGTTAAAAACAAACGTATGAGGGAGATAACACAGACAGTGAATTAAGAAAGAAACATAAGGTTAGGTTAAGTTAGCTAAGGTTAGGTTACCTTAGTCTATATTAAGTTAGGTTAGAGAGCAGGGTATCGGAGCTCATTATGGTTAACAGCCAATCACCATACGCCATTCCCGCATTAACGTGGGTACAGCGATATTGCAGACATCGACCAATCACCAATCCTTGTACCCGTATGAGCGTGCATTCTGCTAAAGATTATAACATCATGATATGCAAAAGCCACCCACAAACGTGTGAAATCTGTTGATGTACTGGCGGACAGACTAGAATGTTGTATAGTGGCTCAGAACCAATCAACGCACGCTACACCCGCATACAAGTGGATTCCGCTGATTTCCTGTTCGTCGGTTTGGAAGGATGTTGTAATGGTTATGAGCTAATCAGTGTACGCCACGCCCGCATAAGAGGTGGGTTTTCCCTGATTTGGTGCTGGTGGGATGGAGGGAGGGATGGAGGGGAAGGGGGAAAGGATAAGAAGAGGAAGGAATGGAAGGGAGAAGAGAAGAGTTTAGAGAAGAGGGTAGATACTGGGAGAGGAAAGTGTGGAGAGAAGAAAGGGGGAGTGAAGAGGGATGAGCAACGGAAGAGAGAGACAGAAAGGGGGGTGATTTACGGGCTCAAAGATATGCGGGGAGGGGAGGATGGGAGAGAAAGACCCACTCAGACGGAAGAGTGAGGGGAGATTAAGAGGAAACGTTGGCGCAGATTCAGAATGAGGTGGAGAGAGAGGGGGGGGAAAGGGGGATAATACCACAAATGGGGGGAAGGAAAGGAAGAGAGAAGAGGGGGGAAAGGGGGAGAGGAGGGGAGAATGGGAGAATGCCATAAAGGAGGGATGGGGTGGAGGAAGGGGAGAGAGGAGAAAGAAAGGCGAGAGAGAAGGGGGAAGAGAGGGAGAGGGGGGAGAGGAGCGAAGAGAGAAAGGGGAGGGAGAGGAAGAATACGAGAGAGAGAGAGAGAGAGAGAGAGAGAGAGAGAGAGAGAGAGAGAGAGGAGTCAAGGGTGAACATAACCGTATCATTAGCAGTGTGACGGACAATTAAATCGTATAAATTGACTTTTTTAAGCTTTGGGTGGACGAGGAGGGGCGCCCAACATGGCCTCACACACACACACACACACACAGTCTCTAAATCTCATCACGAGAAGGGAATTCTCCCCCCAGGTTAAATCCACGACTTTAAAAACCCTTACTTTTAATCCTCTTTCAAGTAGCACGTTTCTTCATTAAGTAGACACTAGATACACTTTAAGTGAGATAGATAGATAGATAGATAGATAGATTAAGGCTACCAGATCCGGAATGTATATATAATGAGGTTAAAATAATTTAGATACATTGCTACATATAATTTATAGTACGGTTACCATATAAAGAATAAATTACTTTACCTGTGGCTGAATATTTCGTCTCTGAGTGAAATAGGTTAATTCTTTCACTTCTAGTGGTGATCAATCGTTAGGGGGGTGTAGTTAAAGGGTTCAGTAACGCTATAGATTACAGGTAACTCAGAGAAGATGCCTTAATTATTGCCATACATAATAGTTTAGGATCCAGGAAGCTGATTCGATTCTTTTTTTCTGCTCTCTCTCTCTCTCTCTCTCTCTCTCTCTCTCTCTCTCTCTCTCTCTCTGCATTTGTAATTAGCAATTTTCTCTCTTCCTCTCTCTGTCTGCCTGTGTTTATTTGTGTCTGTCTGTCTGCCTGTGTTTATTTGTGTCTGTCTGTCTGCCTGTCCTCTATTCTATTTTCTCTCTCATATCTTGTTTCCTTGTCTTTTTCTTCATCTCCCTCCTAATTTGTTTCTATTTCTTCTCTTTCTCCCTTCTTTTATGATATTTCCATTTTCTTTTATTACAGCTATTATTACTTATTTATTTATCTCTCTCTCCCATCTATCTCGCCCCCTACCCCCCCATCTCTCCCCCTCTCTAATAGCCCGGCTCGGGAGAAGGGATGCCAGTTAGTGATTGTGAACGAACTCGCCAGATAAATACAAAAACATATTTTACCAATTATGGAATATATCTTGAATTTCAATTGCCAATTTTATCCAGTTATTTTTCACGAGTTTGTCAAGGCTTTTGCAATAACTGAAACACAACTGGGACATACTAGTTTGATTGTGAACTGTTCTGTAAAGTAAAATTACACACTTACACACACATACTGTATATATATATATATATATATATATATATATATATATATATATATATATATATATATATATATATATATATATATATATATATATATATATATATATATATATATATATATGCTCATAACCACAAGGAAAGAAGAAAACACAAAGTTCCCAAGCGCTTTCGTGTAATTCACATCTTCAGGGGTGAGTACAGACTAAGGAGAAGTACAAAACAAGGTATATATATATACAGAGAAGGGTGAGATCAGGTCCACATTTGTGGACCTGATCTCACCCTTCGTGTTTTCTTCTTTCCTTGTGGTTATCAGCATATACCTGGATCACGCGCACCTACAGTGATTTACTTGCATATATATATACTATTTCGAACACCACCTCCACCGCAAACATCAGCGTTTATAAAAGTGGGTGATGTAACAAGTCATGTCAAGTCACCCGTTATATGCAGTATAAGGCTCTCTCAGTCCCTGTAAATTCAGTTGCCTCCGAAGATGTCTTGAATAAAGACGAAAAGCTAACGTGCTCCATTGTTTCCCTTTTCCTGTGTGGTTATATAAGCAAATGGAAAGTTTTACAAACAAATATTTGGCAGGAGCATGGGTAATAGTCTTTCTGCTCCTCTAGCCTGTATTAATATGGAGTTTTTGAGGCTAGATTAATACCCAATACAGGGGACTTTATTCCTCCATGGTATAGATATGTAGATGATGTTCTTTGTTATTGGCCTAGAAACAGTGACCCACTGGAATTTTTAGACAAGTTTAAAGATCTTGTCCCAAGTATTACCTTCAAAATTGAAAGAGAAATAAATGCATCCCTTCCATTTCTTGATATGCTTATCATTAGAAATGGCCATAACTATAAATTTAAGGTGTACAGAAAGCCCACACAGGTAGACAGTTTTATACATTTTTTATCGAGTCACCATGAATCTACCAAAATGTAATTTTTTTCTGCTATTTTTTCGAGATGTTTGCGTATTTGTGACCCTAAATTTTTGGATGAAGAACTGAAACACATTCAGTCCATTGCACAAAAACTTGGGTACCCTTCATTGTTTGTTGGTCATTGTTTTAAATGGGCTTACAAATCCATTCAATCTACTCAAACTAGGCAAGTTCCTACTTTTAAGAATATTTTGCCTCTACCTTATCGCAATGAATTTGTCCCGTTAGTTCAGTCCCTTAATTTATTAAACATGAATGTTGCTTTTAAATATGCCTCAACTATTATTAATATATTAATCAAGAATAGCCCAACCTTGAATGTAAATGGAAATGTTTACTGCATTCCATGTAGCAATTGTAATGGAAATTATGTAGATTAGACTGGAAAAGCATTGCAACTCAGAATTAAACAGCACAAGTACAATATTAGAACAGTATCTGAAAGCAGTGCACTGTTCGTTCATATAAGGAGCAATAATCATCCTATCGATTGGAAAAACAGCTTAAAATTAAATTCTATAAACCATAGTGATGCTCAGTACAAAACTGATATAATGTTACACAAATTTATTTGTCAGTGGCCCAAGGTTAAAAATGCCTTGAAAGCATTCGAGGTAGATGTAGGATAGATGATTAGTGGGTCTCATATTTTTTACCTGACTTAACATGACTCGTTACGTCGCCCTTTCTTTTAAGCTCCTCTTATGTTTGCGGTGGTGTTGGTGTGTGGATTAGTGAATGTCATGTTTTTGACCTGAACTCATGTTTTGTAAGGTCACCCTGTGTACATAAGTCTCTACCAGTCCTCTTAATTCAGTTGCCTCTGAAGTTGTCTTGAATTAAGACGAAAGCTAAGGTGCTCCATTGTTTCCCTTTTCCTTTTCCCTGAGTGATTATATATATATTATATATATATATATATATATATATATATATATATATATATATATATATATATATATATATATATATATATATATATATATATATATATATATATATATATATATATTTATATATATATATATATATATAAATACAGAAAGATGCAGAGACCAAACACACACACACTCACAAATAACAATAACAGCTACTAAACTGAATAAAGATAAGACACCTAGGCTGCCGCTACACCATGAACAAATCACAGTAAATTCCTGTAATAAATTATAAATGATTTTCTTCAACATTAAATGAGACGTGAAGCATAAAGAGTAGATAAGAGTGACTTCTGGGTTGAAATATATGGCCTCTATAATAATATATTAAATCAAAAATGTCTTCAATGATAGTGGAGTTTCCCTACAACTCTCCCGGACAAAGAAAATGGAATGATATCTTTTTTATGGGAGAGCTGGACGGGTCACTGACGAAAATTGGTCCGACTCATTGTTAGCGCTCTAAGCCCCTAACTTAACGCCTTCTACACGAATTAAACCTAACCAGATGGAGTTTGACCCAACAAAACCTATTCTATTACAATATAATATAACTTAATATAGTTTTACCTTACATAACGTGACGTAACCTTGTCTCATCTAACCTAACAGAACCGAACCCTTTGAAAAGGTTAGTCTTCGTGAACGCTCTCATCCAATCCCATTATGATCCCCGCTAACATCAGATCAAACCTCAAACAGGCAGGCTGGGACTCCTTCAAGGAGTCTCTCAGTCTCAAGCAGGGTGGGAACCTGGAAGAGGCCAGCCCTGATGACATCGACGACGCGGTCGAACAATGGTACACTGATGTGAAGACGATGATGGACAACAACCATCACCCACAGAACCATTTCCCATCCTCACACTAGTCACCAGCTGAGGCAGCTCAGTGTCCAGTACGCTCACGTGAGACAGCTAGCCAGTATCCGCGGGTGGACGCAAGAGCTGAGAGACAGGTACCGAGAGCTACAGACGGACATCCAGCACGAGAGCAAACGTCTACATGAACAAAAGTGGGCAACCTTGGCGTGGGAGGCAGCCAACAATTACCGCGATTTTGCTACCTTCTGGAAATGGATCAAGCGACTGATGGGTTCCACCTCTAGCACGGTCCCTTGCCTGCTCGACCAAAACAACGTGAAAATATTCAAGGAAGAAAATCAAGAACAACTACATCGGCGATATTTAAGAAAAGATCTTTACCATTAGTGAACAGGAGAACGAGGGCTTCGACAGGGAGTTTGAGGAGGACATTTTAGGTCAGTTGTAGGACCATCAGCACCTGCTACAGTCGCTCCCACGGGCTGACTTCACTAGACTGGTGGACGGAAGCTACCTGACGGAGCGCATAGTTCCTGCTGATGTGTCAGCAGTCATAAAAGGGTTTAAAACAAGTCACCTGGGCAAAGCCATATTAACAAGAATATCCTGACCCAACTCCCCGACAATACGATAGAGAGGCTTGCTCATATATGCAATGCCTGCCTCGCCCCTGGATATTTCCTATATGCAATGCCTGCCTCGCCCCTGGATATTTCCTATATGCAATGCCTGCCTCGCCCCTGGATATTTCCTTAAGATGTTCAAAATCGCCGTTATCCGCCTCATACCAAGAGCGGGGAAACTTTCAAACAAAGTTGAAAACTTTCGACCAGTATCGCTACTATGGTGCCGGCCAAAATCCTCGAAAAAGCAGTAAACAATCGGTTGCGGATGTATCTGGAGGACGAAGACGTGCATAATCCCCGCTAGTTCGGTTTCCGCCAGTACCGAGGCACATCCACCGCCGTAGCCCAGGCCTACGAGCAGATCGCCACCGCCATGACTGGCCACCTGCAGTGCAACGTAGTGCTGGGGGACGTTTGACAAAGTTTGGCACGTGGGGCTGCAGTACAAGATCATACTACTGGGGCTACCCAAAAACCTGACGCGCCTGCTGTGCAACTTCATTTTGGACCGTAGAGCCAAATTCAATAAGCAAGATCATTGTGGAGAAGAATTCTCACTCTCAAGCGGCGTGCCTCAGGGCTCTTGTCTCTCACCAACCCTTTGGACGCTCTTCACGGCTGACCTGCCACCCCCAGTCGTCGACAGCGAGTATGTCATGTATGCCGACGATGTATCACAGATTGTAACCTGCCCAGGAAGGTCCACGGCAAGGATGACGCGACTCACTGCTCGGGTAATAGAGGATATCCCGGAATTTGAAAATAAATGGAAAATAAAAACATACAAAACGAAATTCGAGGTCATACCCATAGCCAAATTCAAGCCGGCTCCATTGATGATCGACGATGAAGAAATCGAGTACTCTAAACAAGGCAGGTTGCTCGGCCTCAAAATCTCTCAGACTGGCATCATTCCGCACGTGAAGAACAGACTAAAGAAAGACAAAGTCGCCGCCTCTAAATTAAAACGTTTTAAACTGATGCCTGAGAAGATATAAGTCCACCTGTACAAGGGGCTGGTGAGGCCCGTGTTGGAGTACCCACATATACCACTCGTCACACTCGGGAAGACCTGACTACAACTCCTACAGAGCTTCCAAAACAAGTGTCTGAGATCAACCAGTGGCCAAGCGCCACCCTACCAGGAGACAGTGGAAACCATCCACATGAGAAAAAAAACGAGGCCCTCAACGTCAGGTTCCATCGCCTAGGGAAGAAGGTTTGGGACAAGCTGCTGGACGACCCTCACAGTAGGGTGTGTCAATTTAGGGGGTGAACTGGCTAAATTGAAAATCGAGTAATTTGGTAGCAATTTATTGTAGTCTTTAAGCATGCAAAACAATATTCTGGCATAAATTTTTTTTTATAATAAGTCCTACCTACATCAAATGGATTTTTAAATGTACATATTTGTGAATTTATAACATAACCAGCGTTTGCACACATGTTACTGTTTCAAGTTTCAAATTATTATATTTTATTATCCGTAGTCTATTTAAAGTAACCAATGCCTTCATACTCTCTTTGCTTTGGTTTCTTGTCATCAGTAGTCTGCTTGCTATTTGTGCTTTGATGTAACCTTCTCGCCTCTCGTGGCTGTAAACATGGCCCGCTGCTTCTGTGACCATTTTCACACATCTCTCCACACTTTGAGTGTGGGAAGGCCACTTCGGCACCTGCATTGGAGTCTCTTTAAGGTTTCTCAATTCTTGGCTAGTTAGACTTGTTGTCAATGGTGGCTCTAAGACTTCCAAACTCAAGTCAACCAATTCTGACAATTTGGTGGCATTGACGTTTATTGGGGAACTTTTCTTGAATGAAACGAACAGTCTCCCAACTGGTCGTCATCTATTAGCGTTCCTCTAATCTTTAGAATGACTTCTACAGCCTCGGTTCGGAGATTGGTACATTGACTGTAAAGCATTGCTTGCAAAACTGCTTCTGATCGAGCATACCAAGCGGACCTTCTTGCCACAGGTAACACGATGTCCCTCACTACCTTCCTCTGTGTTCTTACTAGCTGCAATTGAAACAAAAGGTGATTGGGCCCATCCACCCACATAGGATTAAGTTTCACACTAAACCACTGGGGAAGATAAACTCCAATAATAAATTCAACAATTAACCTCAAATTCTTCAGCACTTTGCCCTTCAATTCGTGTTTGGAAATCCAAATCCTGCAGAAACGAAGAGCTGTAGTTAACCAACGGCTGTGACTGACAGGTCCAATCTCCAAGAGAGCCAATGACTGAGGCACTTCTCCTGATCTTATTGCTTAGGCAATACGATAAGCATAGGATTGATCTGTGCTGAGATCTTTGATGACTCCTTCAGACAACGCCGGAAGGGGAGGGCCAACTTCGACCTTTGGAAAGGTTGTATTTATTTCTAGTTGTGTTGCTTCATCCAGCATGATGCCAAGGGGACCTGACCACTTGTTGTTGCTCTTTGTAGGACCATCAAGTTCCTGGATGAGATGACGAAGAGGTAGCTCGCCTGTATGTAAATCACATACAATCCAAACAAGTCTTCTTCCTAGTTTTTTCTCTAAATGCGTCATTACACCCCCCTGCCATCCGGTGTTCACTGCAGTTGAATCTCCACCAACAGCCTGCAGTGAACTGCCAAGTCCTCTCTCCTGAACCCAACATAAAATATGATCAGCAATGACCTCTGCATGTTTCTTCCCTTCTACTTCAGTTTCGGGAGCAAAGTGAAACAAAAACCGACCACCAGGCTCAGAACAGACAGAGTAGTGTTCTTCTTTGATGAGACCTGGAAACTTTCTGTTCACTCCCTCTACTTCTAGCAAAACTTTTGTGTCATCAATTCTTCCATCAAACAAAAGACAGGAGAGCCCTCCCTCGCTTAAATCTTTTTCATGCTGATCAGATATTTCCTTCATTATTTTTTCTTGTGCTCTTCTAATTTTATTATGATCTATCACCAAAGATACATCTTCTCGGCTGATGAGGCCTGCATCTATCCAAGCGGCAGTTGCAATTTCTGCAGCCTCACGAAGTCCAGCATGGTGGCGAATACTAGCTAAAGCAATGTTTGAAATATTTCTTGTGTTGTATTTCATTTTCTTTGGTAAAGGTTCAGATGGCTCTTTGGAACTATCATCTGATGTTGCTTCCTGTTCATCAGAAGAACTATCAAAGAAGTGATAAACATCTTGACACAGCTCTTCCTCTTTGGATGGCTTCTTCACTCTTCATTTTCTTTTGTTCCCTCTCTCGGATTTGTTCTCTCTTCTTGGCATTAGCAATCTGCTTCTTTGTTTCTGAATAATCTATTGAACCCATTTGCATACTTCCTTGGCCTTCTGCCTTTGTCCTCTGTGCCTTTATAAATTCAAGCTCTAAAACAGGGATCTTCTTTTCACGAGGACAACCACAATCAATGTGGGAATTATTTTCTCTCTTACCTGAGTGAGAACAGTTGGATTCAGAACATAATTGTAAGGAGCACTTGCAGGTCAAAATGTCAAACAGAGTATCAAGTGTGTGCAGAAATTCATTTTTCCTGGCCAAGTTTCCTTTACCAAGTGATGTTTCAACTGCTTTGTGCCATAATTTCGTTAGTTTTAGCTCAATAGTTTGACACTGATTAATCACAGGTGGTTTGAATATTGACATCTTCACACTATCTGAAACCAAATAGAGAAAAATATATTTCAATGTTCATAATTCAATTGTTGTTTCAAAAAATATCAATTTGTTTATCAAAAATGTTGTAACAGAAATAACATAATAATTTCTTAGAACATAATGTTTTATACAATGATATAAGTAACTGCGACAATCAATATGCCCTACTTACAATAATTAAAATGTAGAATTCGTCTGGTAGAGTAGGTGCAAGTGCAATGAGAGCAAACCACCGTCTATGATATCTAGAAGGAGAGTGAGCCGGGCGCCTTATCCTCACGCTTGGTACAAGTCAAAACAAGAATTAAACTGTCCCACACGGAGAGCCTGTTCATGTTCATGTTCATGTTCTGACATGCATATTGTACACAAGCTATAGAACCATAAAATACTCCATAATCCATATGCTTACATAAGATTAGTTAATATCAAGTGAATAATTCTAATCAAGTCTCATTAATTTGTTGAAATACTGATATTTGAAACTTTAAGGTATAATTGATGTAGGTGAGGGTTATTTCAATTCATTTTTGTTTGCTAATCTCAAGTTTAGACATAAAGAGGCACAATATTTTGACTACCAAATTTGATTTTTAACATGTTGACAAAATTGACACACCATACCCTCACAGCCCAGACCACCTACTGGGGGAAGACATCAACGGAGGGAGACCCCATGCCTGGTGGTCCCGGAGTCTGCCCCCACTATAACAACTCAACCCGCGACCCATCTATGTCCGCCACAGTGATCCACCTTAAATTTAAACATAGATGATATAAGATCACATGTATCAAGTCACAATGTAGTGAGTCCATAGCGTAATACTGTAATAAGATTTTAATAAAAATGTAATTGTAAAATCAAACTAGTCATTGTCAACCAAAGTAACCATTGTGCAACCTCATCCTAAATCCTAGGTTAGCTTAGTTAGCCAAAAAACTCTGTTAAATGAAAACAAGGGGTGTCGTCCCCCGCTGTATATTTTTTCTTTCTTTTTTTACTGGATTAGCCCACCAGGGCACAGGTCAATGACCCACATCATGGCCTGGGGGCGAAATTAATAATAATAATAATAATAATAATAATAATAATAATAATAATAATAATAATAATAATAATAATAATAATATTAATAATAATAATAATAATAATAATAATAATAATAATAATAATAATATTAATAATAATAATAATAATAATAATAATAATAATAATAATAATAATAATTAATAATAATAATAATAATAATAATAACAATAATAATAATAATAATAATAATAATAATAATAATAATAATAATAATAATAATAATAATAATAATAATAATAATAATAATAATAATAATAACAATAATAATAATAATAATAATAATAATAATAATAATAATAATAAATACGGCAATTGAAAAAGATCAATAGTGAGAAATGATGTATGTATGCTATGTTGTCAAAGTAAGAGAAACAATTGAAACCTTCCAATTGTGTGTAAATGAGGCAGAAAGTCAGATCAGCAACCTGGGAGTTGGTCACAATTTTCGTGGTGCCATATGGCAGCAGGGTCTACCATTAGACAACACATTATGCTTCCAATATCTTCTCAGGCGATAGTACCTCCCTGTTTGATAGCTGCCTGCGGCCTACTAATTAAACTTCTTTTCCAACCTTTCCCCCCACGACTATATGTTGTGACTTCTCTATCCCTCATGTCTGGCTGTGCCTTGAGCTCCAGCATGCCTTCCATCCTTTCCCCACCTTAAAAAAAAAAAAAAAATAAATAAATAAAATAAATAAAAATAAACAACTTTGAAATTGGTTCAGTCGTATCCGTCCCTAAAATCTATTAGATTTTAATCATGGCAATCTCTGGCCCTATTTTGCCTTAATTCTAGTGAGTTACATTAGGTTGAGGACTTACTACTATACAGTATTGCACTGAGTTTCTGAAAACAAGCTGACGAGGAGCAGCCCTGTGTACACGTCACTGGTTGTGAAAGGCGGTGTGTTCGAGTGAGAGTGAAACATCCATCACAGCACTATGACTCCTACGTGTTCTCTCTCTCTCTCTCTTCTCTTCTTTCTCTCTTATACGGCCTCCCCTTGTCTTTATATGTGTTCCTCTTAATTTGTTCTTCTCCCTTTCATCCTCTTCTCTATCTCTAAGGATCTGCCAGTTATTTCTTGCTGTTAACATAGTCTATTAGTCAGTCTGCACAATTCTTTATTTTGATATTTCTGTCTGTTTCTTTCTCTTTCTTTCTACTTCACACACATAGGTAGACCCGGGTCAACGCAGGTACGCACACACAAGTAGACCCGGATCAACGCAGGTACTCACACACAAGTAGACCCGGGTCAACGCAGGTACACACACACAAGTAGACCCGGATCAACGCAGGTACGCACACACAAGTAGACCCGGGTCAACACAGGTACGCACACACAAGTAGACCCGGATCAACGCAGGTACACACACACAGGTACACACACACAGTGACCAGGTCAACACAGGTACACACACACACAGTGAGACCGGATCAACACAGGTACACACACACAAGTAGACCCGGATCAACACAGGTACACACACACAAGTAGACCCGGATCAACACAGGTACACACACACAAGTAGACCCGGGTCAACGCAGGTACGCACACACAAGTAGACCCGGATCAACACAGGTACACACACACACAGGTAGACCCGGGTCAACGCAGGTACACACACACAAGTAGACCCGGGTCAACACAGGTACACACACACACAGGTAGACCCGGGTCAACGCAGATACGCTTACACAGGTAGACCCGGGTCAACTCAGGTACACACACACGGCAGACCTGGCCAACTCAGGCACACACACACAGGCAGACCCTGGCCAACACAGGTACACACACACAGGTAGACCTGGTCAACTCAGGTACACACACACGGGTAGACCTGGGTCAACGCAGTTATTACAGCCTCTTTCTACCTCTTAATAGGTAACAAACAGCTAAGCTTTTCAATACACCCTCTCTGTGTGGTGTGTGAACCCTGGGAGTTAAGCAACGCAGGATATATTAAGCAAGGATCTAAATACGTAGGACAAAACACAAAGTATTAGTAGAATGTGTTAATGCAATATTTGGGTGGTATTCTTTGTGCTTGCGCTACAGGTTTGAAACCATTATGCATATTACTTTCCAGAATTAACGAATAATAGGCCAGTGTGATAACACCATTATTATTGAATTCCCCAAAGTAGCACACAAATGTAATGGTCATGCTGTATTCTCTATGTCCTTCCTCTCCTGCTGAAACCTAAGCAACTGTCACTTGCTGACAGGGGGATGGGCTGGGGGCCTCATTTGGTGTCCGTTTCATGACAGGGTTGCATTCATGACCAATGAAAAAGGATGCATACCAGGAAGATGTCAAACAAAATTATTTTTAAATAACAATACCATGAAAATAATACATTAGTGTGCAGGGAAATCACCTGTATTTATTTTATCTTTGATCCATTTATATTTTTAGTTTCAATGCAGATCACTGTTCAAGGTTCAATGATGATGAAATGAGGTGATAATCTAGTCGGCGCTGGGTACAGGTGCACCGTGTTTCGGAAGTGATCCCTATTATATGATTGCAGATACTCTTATAATTTCTGGTGCTTGCTTTGCTGGGTGTTACGGATTATTAAACCCTCAAGTTAACAGTACGGGTGATTTGTTGCAGCACTTCCGATGATCACTTAATAATTAGACTAATGAGGTCAGACAGAAACGGAGTTAACATCTGTAAAGCCTATGACGGAACAGCTGTTGCAGCCGCCTTTGACTGCCTGTAAAGTGTATTACAAAAGTCCTTGAAGTCATAGTGCACTGGTGGGTGAAAAGAAAATTCTGGTGGTGGTACTGCCAGTTATTTTCGAATAAACGGCATTGGCCGTCCAACCCACTAGGCCGAGAACACCGTATGCAGGTGACGTAATATAACAGCCGAATGGGCATGCAATCAAAGCCAGAAATCGTTGCGATTTTGTCCGAAGATTAAGTATAACCGTGAAACATTGGCGAGAGCCCCCTACCACAAGGCAGAGCGCATAAGCTTTTCAGCAAATTTCACGACACGACTTTTTGTCTTTCATTTTACACACCCCTTTAAGAAGAAAAGACTCTATCGGACTGTTGTTTTCAGGTAAGACTGAATATGAAAATTAATGCAAAGTAAATGAGATACATATACTGAAAATAAACAGAACAAATAGTTGACTTTCAAACTATTAAGAAACACAGGTGGTGGTGAAATTGGAGAAAATAATTGCTTTTGGACAAATTCTGTGAGTAATATGAGACAAAAACTATATGAATTCCCAACAGTGATGAGACTGTTAAAGGATGAATTCTAGTAAATCCTAAACTTATGCATCAGTTAAAAAGATGCTCCTTGAAATGGAAATTAAATTATAATGAACATCAAGGCAACAAGGTAAAGTGGATGAATGAGGCTGAACAAGTTCACAAAAACCTTAATGTAAATTTAAAAAACAATATTCCATCACCAGCAACAGGAGACCAAGCTTTAACATTCCTATGCTGAAACAGAGGAAAACTTGCTATAAATGCAAGTATGAAGGTCATTTGGCAATTAATTGTTACACTGGAGGAAATAGATAAGGTGAACATTTTAATGAGAATGACTTCCCGGCTTTTCTAAATCCTCTGGTGAGGTCCAAAGTGCATGGGCAGATGTTAAAGAAGGAAGAAAGGACAAGTAGGTCAGGTTCCAGCAACAACCTGAATGGGACAGCAGCAAATACAGTGCAGGAAACCTCCACCAAGACAGAGGCCGAGATACAAACAGAGAGAATAATGCGGAACAAACTAATGTTAAAAATATTTAATGGAAATAGAAATTGATAAACAGTGGATGATATAGCCAATGAATATGACAGGGTAAGAGTGTGAAGCAAGAAAGAAAACATGGAAGGTATGGAGGAAATTGTAGTAGTCACCTGTATTATGTCACCAAGCAGAAACAAGAATGATGGTGACAAGAAAGATCAGAACAAATCGGGAATAAAATAAATTCGGATTAACGACAGCGATGATGAAAATCAGGATGGATTAGCTGATGGCGATATTTCAAAAATTTCTGGAAAAAAGGATCGTACAAAACAAAATAAAACCAATGAAAACCAAAGTTTTTTTTTATTGAGGAACAACCTAACAGGCACAGGCCATTGACCCACAACGGGCCGTGGGGGGGTGAAAATAAGATTGCAAGGGAATTCAAAAATAGAAAGACAAAGATTTTATTAATCTACACCACGAAGATGCCTGGAAACCCAGCTTTAAAGGGAGACATTGTATGAGTATGGAAACACAGAAGAAGGCAGAGCATTCTCAGTTTGGCTGTGTGAGGAAAAGAAGGATGTACTTTATAACGAGTTATTCTAGTGTGATCGAAATCCAGAAAATGGTGGGCAATTGCTGGCAAGACGAGTGTTGCGAGCCCACGGCCTTGTGCTGGCGGTGCATTGAGGATGCCAAACCACCGAACGCCGCCCGTTAAAGTGCTCTGCAAGAGAGAGAGTGAAGCAACATTGCAGCGAAGAGAAAGGAAGGGAGATTATCAACCAAAGGAGGAGAGTTATCAAGACGGAATGCCTTTGATGCTACCCTATCTAACGGACAAGAAGAAGAGCCACCTCAAGATATGGAGAGCACTACTCCAAGTTAGGGACGAATGAACTTTATAAACTTAAAGCCAAACTGCTCAGGAGTGAAGTAGCGTCGGCATTCGTACAGTATTCCCAGCTGGGTGACAGCATATAATGTTGTGGATGTGGCTTCCATGACATATTAGAGGAAATGGTGAGGGCTTCAGTATATCTATTTTAGAATTTGGCAGAATGATTGCGTCCTGAAATGTGATTGGTGGGATATCATCTAATTTGGAAAAAGTGCATTGGCAAATATTGCGTTTCATTTCTTTGAATTTAACCAAGTTTCTACTCTCCCATTCTCGGAGATGCTGCACAGATCCTCCATTGAGGATGAGATGACATCGTAATTGCAGCTCAGGTCTAGCTTGAGAATTAGGGGAAGGGAAAATGTGAAGAGCGAAGAGTAGAATTATCAAAGTATAAGAATAGATAGAATTATTCATAGGTGAAGTAAATCATTGATAAAAAAGAAGGAAGAGAGTGAGGTGAAAGAAGAGAACCCTTGCAGGACACCACTATTGGTATAGAAAGAGTAGAGGTCGATCCATCACCAACAACTGGCTATGGATCAGTTTCAAGGAAGCTAGACATTAGGAGAACAAAGTGGAGAAAAAACATAAGAGGGAAGTTTAGGAAAGCAAAGACTTGTGAAATACCCTGTCAAATACTTTTGGAGATGTCGAGGGCCAGGACGAAAGTTTCCCCATAATCCCTAAGAGAGGATGACCAAAGATGGGCAGTGCAGGAGAGCAGATCACCGGTAGATCTCTGCCTGGCTTAAAGCCATACTGGTGACCCGACAGAGGAGAAAGGCGTCTAATGTGACGGTGAGAAAATGAGAGCTTACATAGTTTTGCATCTTAGAGAGGGGACAGTTAGGGGCAATGGGGAAGGACAGTTAGAGGGATTGAATTTATCAATTCTTTCAGGATGGGCTGAACTGAGGCATGCTTCCAAGAAGAAGGAAAAGTTGGATTTGAGGCAAAGGTGAAAGAGGTGAGTAAGCACAGGAGAAAAGAATGCAGCACACCCTCAGAACACACGAGGGGTATTCCAAGGTCCGTCCATGTGCCTTACTCACGCCCAACCTTGAAACCCAGCAACCCTACGAGGGAGATTACAAGACAGTAGGAGGAGTAGGAGGATAGAGCGTAAATCGTCTCAGGTGGAGTTAGAGGAGAACAAGGTGCCAAAGTGATTGGCTTATGGAGGGGGGAGAGTTGGCTATAGAGTTATCAAGTCGAAGTGGGAGTGGTGAGGGAGGCAGAAGCTATGCTAAGATGTTTTTGGTTAAGTGATTTGAGGTCTAGTGAATACTGAGCTAGAAAAATAGATTAAAATTGGGAAAGGAAAAATAAGATGGGAAGAAAATGAATCCAATTGGAAAAGATGATCCATGGAAGGAAACGGTTGAATATGTACTATCGTGCACAAAAATGTGTCCACTACCTGAAATACAGTGAGGTTTCTGAATATCTTTGAGTCTGAAGTTTCGAAACCGCTGTGGAAATGCTATGGTCGGGTTAACAGGATGTCAATACCCACGTAGTGTGTGTGTGTGGGGGGATAGAGGTAGGGACGACCATAATAGGGATGGGCTTTGGAGATGATCAGGGTGACAGATGTAATTTAATGTGCTTCTTATAGCTGGATGGCGGAGTTCTGATAATACTTCTACAATCATAAAGACATCTACTTTTGCAATATCTTTTCATTTGCCTTAATGATCCCTGAAGTAGTTGTCCAACCTTCTCGGCTGATCGGGTTTCAAATAAATATTATTGGATATTAATTGCGCATACTGCAACACAGCAATGCCATATTGAATATATAAACAATACTAAGCACATTAACTAATTCAAAGGATATTAGCTAGTTCCTACTACAAATTTCTCTATAGTATAAATATTCCAAACAATATTGGCATTATTTTGGTTTTACCATCTGGGGAACCTTAGATTCTAACTATGGGATTAAGTACTTTAAACAATTAGGACAATTATATCTCTACAGGATTTCTGTCGCAAAAACATTTTTCTATCTCATCAGAAAATACAGATCATATGTTAGGGTTAGGTTAAGTTAGGTTAGGTTAGGTTAGGCTAGGTTAGTTAAGTATGATGTAAGTTATATTATATGTCATAAGGTTAGCTAATATGCACTGCAAGGGGGGTAATTACTCAAAACTAGTGATTTCCGACAGAAATGGAGGTCAAAATCGTTCATAACACATCGCAAACCATCAGAAAAACAAACATAGTCTGCATGTCTAAGTACAATAGGATGACCAAACTTAAAAATTTACTTAATATAGCCTATCTCGAATGCAAACATTCAAACACTTGTTAAAGTAAAATTTTACCCACTAATTAATGTAAATGATGATATATCTCTAGTGCTTCATTAGTGAATCATCAAACGATAACAGCAGCACTATGGTGGACTATGTTTACTGAGCACTCAGAAATTCCCCAAAAAAAAATAGTCCAGACAATGCTTTTCACATTTGCCAATTGACTCTGCATTCCATCTGTACGTCGTCTGCAGGGTAAGTGGTGACAAGCCATTGGTAAATGGCGGTTCTGTTTCTACAGAAATAAACTTATCTCGACAATTATAGCAGGACTTTTAAACTTTATTTCACATTATATATAATTTGATCACCTCTGTTTGAACCTGGCAGAGTGTATTTTTGTGTTTACCCAGAACGGCCAACCCGGTCAATTATGGAGAAATAAAGACACTGAAAAACCAGATTAAATAATTTAAGAAAAAATGAAAAGTGTTAAAATAAGATCCAGAATAAAAGACAGAACACAAGAAGAAGAAGGCTTTTTCTTCCCATTTGATCTGTGTAAAAGAAGCACGAAACAAGGATTTCCAATTACTTTTAGATAAAGAGAAATGGTGAAGAAATGGAGAATAAAGATGATCTGTTTATAGAATATAAATAATTTTTGACAAACTCTACAAAAATAGTTGAAACTAATGATGAATACTGTAAAAAAATTATAGAGAAATGTAAAAACCAAGATTATGAATCGGAAAAAACGAATCTTAATAAAACCAGTAAATGAGAAGGCTGAATTAGGAAGCAATTATTGATCTCAACTCTTAGTAGATCCTCAGGTAGTGATGGTCTACCTGCAGAGTTTTTATAAACATTTATGGAAATTATCAGGGTAGAGATCACGAGGTTGTTGTCTTAGTTTATCTTAACAATAAGTATTATGTGTCACAAAATATAGGAAAAAATAAAGCTATGCTTCAAAAAGGAGAATCTGAAATTAATTGAAAACTGGCAAAAGGAATTAAATCTTTTTAGATTTACATTGTCAAAAGACCAATACTGTTTGATTAAAGGATGGTCAATAAGATTGAAATATTATGATTAGGGATGTAGTGCAATTTGTTAGTATAGTGAGAACCAAAAATGCGCCACAGATAAACTTTCTAGATTGGTCAAAAGCATTTGACAGTTGATATCAAATTTGTATTTAGGTAATGGAAAAATTTGGCATAAGCAATGTTTATTTAGAATGGATTAAAATGTTGTATGGAAATTGTGAGAGTAAGGTTTAGGGGTTGATGGCATTCAGTAAGTCCTGGCGATTGAGAGATCAGTAAGACAAGGATGTCTCTTTCTATGATTCTCTTATATATTTTTCCCAAGAATTTTTTATTTATCGAACAGCAATGACAAAATACCCCCACAGTTACCAAACAACACAAAATTCTACACAGGGACATATGCTGATGATTTGTCAGTTTTGTTACCACACACCAGTCCATAATTGAGGTTAGCAGAGAAATAGGAAAGGTTTACAAAGCCAAACAGTGCTAAATTAAAAAGAGATAAAACAAGTATTGGTGGCTTGGGGTGAGGGAAGAAAAGAGAATTGAGCGGCTTGTGTTGTGGATGAGGTCAAAGCAGAATATACCAAATATTAGGTAATAAATAATATGTCAAAGGCGGAACACACTGTTAAGTTGGAATTGGGATAAAATCTTGAAAAATATCACCATATTGTTTATAAAAAAAATTTCTTTATCTGTACCAAAAAATGTATTATTATTAACTAAAAGTTTTCTATAATGTATGGTACTGATCCCATACATTTCCATTAAAAACAAATGCACTCACAGAAAATGAATCATGTATTTTTAAACCACAGTGTTATAGAGTGGTATGTACTGAAACAATTAAAAAGACAAACTTGTATTTACCTGTCAAACAAAGAGGTATTGGAGTAGTTAATGTGTTTTGTAAAGCAGCTGCTATATTATGTACAACTTTCATAAAAATTAAGCTTCAGACCATGAAAAAGGGGAAATGTTTATTCCTTATTACAAGTACTGTATAAGGACTAGTTATTCATAAGATATGAAAACCTTCGGATAATGTTTACTTGTATCCACTCTTATTATAGTAGTGCAATCAATACCCTAAGAAGGATAGTGTATGTACGACAACTTCCCAATGTCAGAATAAAACCAGCAGTTGAACTAAAACCAGCAGTTGAAGAAAAGTATTTTGCTGTTTAAAATTTCAGCCTTTATTTGGAAAAATATTACATGTAAATATATGGAGGTTTCATATATTGGTATATTCATGAGACTCTCCCAATAAATCAGGAGAGGTAGAATATTCATTACACATAACAAAGAGATAATTAAATGGCTTAAAAATATCCAGAATTCAGTCTGCAATGGTTTCATCTGCTATTAGAGCTTTCGCCAGCAATATGAATGAGACATTTTTTCAGCAATGGACTCCAGCATGGAAAGCGAAGTGTCATAATGAAGTGGAGAACCAGGAAAACACAAAACATCTTGGATTGTTGGGTTTCTTTAATTACTAACGTTTCATCTGTAATTATTTTCCCCATCAACAGAGCTCTAGAAAACAGACAAAAGTTATAAAATTAAAGGTAATATTCAAGAAAAACCATAAATTCCAAACTGATATCTAGGAAATGAACTTCGTCCAGGACCACAAACTTAGAAATATGTGGAAGGGGGGGGAGGGGTGGACATGAGGTGATGTTAATGGAGCAAAGCCCTGCGTTGTGCAGGAGAACGACTAATGGGTATCTGGGATGCCTCTGCATTCCTAACATGATATATCAGGATGGTGATTGCGTATATAGCTGCTGATTTTAAATGGCATTTGTACTAATAATATATAGTAACCTTCATGGATGACATGTGTTGAATGACACTTCAGTGATGCCTCCTGCTAATCACTAACTTGCATTATAAATGTTTTTTCCAAGTTGCTTATTTAGTTATATTCAATGGATGTTATATATGTACACAAACAAATGCTAATGGTCTCTGTAAGAGAGCATGCGAAAATCACTTTAATAAATACGAGGCATAAGAAACCGTGTAAAAGACATTCGAAATAATGTGATAGTATTACCATCATGAGGGAGGTTGGTGTAGTTTGAGTGAGGGATCGTGGTGATGCTCATTGAATACCCAAGAGCCGTCAGTGTCGTTCATACAGATAATGAACTTTTTATTTATCAACAAAATTATAGTTGCCTGTTATTCTATTGTGTCGCCTTGTGGGCTTTGGGTAACATAACATATGGAATCTACTCCTACGTCATTATACCCACCTACTACTCACATTTATTATACTACCGCCTGAATCTGGAAACATCCGTAATGTGAGCAACCTATATAGAGAGGTGAAGGTGATGAGTTGAAATTTTCATCTCTTGAGAAAACGATACCTGACCTACGCTGCAAAGTTGTGATCAGGACATCGATATTGTGTGTCTGCAGGAGTGTCTGACACCTAATTTTAAGCCCCCACACCAAGCCCTCCGCCCAATTATGTGTATTATGATCCAAGTTCTACTACACAAAGTCTTCAAGGTAGTAGAAAATGACGAAAATTACGATGTTATTTACTTAGACTTTAGCAAAGCGTTTGACAGAGTACCGCATCAGAGGCTTTGGAGAAAAGTTAAGGCTCATGGTGTCGAGGGGGAAAGTTTTTGAATTGATAAAATCATGGCTCACCGATAGAATACAGGACTGGGGCGTAGATGGTGTTAAATCTGAGCGGGGCCAGTAACCAGTGGGGTTCCCCAGGGGGTCAGTACTGGGCCCACTTTGTTCATAATTCTACATAAACGATCTAGATACTGGGATCAGCAGTGACATAAGCAAGTTTGGTGATGACACCAAAATAGGGCGGCAGATTAATCTTAGGCAGGATGCAAACGCACTACAGGAGGATTTAAATAAAATTCAGGAGTGATCAGAAAATGGAAAAATGAAATTCAACAATTGCAAGTACAGCGCATTGAATATAGAAGAACAAATACCGTCAATGTATGCTGAGCCTTAACAATATCAACCTAGAGAAGTCGACCTAGAAAGAGACTTAGGGGTATTTTAGGCCTGGACCTACGGCCTAGAAAACAGTGCGTTACTGCTCGAAATAAGACAAACAGTATTAGGTTTTATATCAAGAAGTGTGGGCATTAAGAGTAGAGGTCTTATTGCAACTATATTCAGGCCAGTCAGACGGGCACCTTGATTATGCGGTTCAAGTTCTTGGGTGCGGCTGGTGCCCTTATTATAGAATGGATATTATCAATCACCGGAGTTTGCGCAGCGAAGAATGACGAAATGATTCCTGGACTTAGAAACCTTCCATATATCAAGATAGGGTTAAAAGAAACCAAACTTGCATTCCCTAGAAAGTATCAGAAGAGCGCGGGGGAGATAAGGATAGAAGTATTTAAGGCAAAAGGAATCAATACAGGCGATATAGATAAAGTTTCATAACATCCTTTAGAGCCGGATAGACCGTATAACGGATTTTAAGCTAGATGCCTGTTTAGGAGGGAAATAGGGAAGGAACTGGTTCACAAATAGGGTGGTGGATGAGTGGAACTAGCTTAACAATCAGTAGTAAGTAAAAGGAAACGCTGGAAAAGTTTTTAAAGGAGGCCAGATAGATTCATGGATGATAGAAAGTGGTAGTAACTTCCCTCGACAGGAGCTGCTATGCACAAAAAAGCCAACCGGCCTATTGCAGACCTCTTATTTTCTTATATTCTTATGTTCTTATGTATGTTAAGTAGTTTCAGTACCATGGGATCACTATCCACCTGGGCAACTCCACTCTTCGTGTTAAATGCCTATGCTCCCTCAGATCAGATTCAATACACAGATCTCCCAGATTTTGTACACATTGAACCCACTGTCCCACCTGGTGACCTGAATACTTCAGGACACAATGGAAATTAGGTAACCCCACCACTAACAATTCAATGGTAGGAGACTTATCTCAATTTCTGGAACGCATATGAAGATCAAATTATAAATAATAATAAACCAACACATATCTATTGCGGGCCTCTAGGATGTTGTCACTGATCTTATGTCTGACCACAACCCAATCCAAGCTAGTATACATGAAGCACGACACCCCCACTGGTGGTTAGGTCAACACATCGTTGACTACAGTCACAAGAACATGAAAGCCAGTTCATAGACTCATCCATGACTGGCAAGGATTACAAGCCCGACAACTATCAAAGTTCCATAATCTGATAGATAGCATTTATACATACTTCACCAACAATGCCCACCAAATAAGGAGAAAAACGTGGTCAGCCTCATGGGAACAGGCAATAAGTAGTGCAATGATGACAGACCCCAAACTGGAAAAAAAAAAAAACTCAGGGTTAGAGTCAGAGGTCGAGCAAGGGTTACAAACAAATTGGAACATCTAAGATGGCCGCACTAGAACAAGCCTCCCCGCTGCCGCCAGGGAATGTGTAAACGAACGGAGACAAATGCATGGAAACATGTCAACAGCCTGAACCAACACACCCCTCAGCAGAGCCTGAAAGACATAAACACAATCAGAAATCAGGCAGACATTGCCCCCCATCCAAAACCCTGAAAAGTCGAATGAGCTTAATAACAAAGTGGATAATGAAGTCTGTAGAGTAAAGCAATCTCATTAACTTTATTCTGGCAAACAGCACAATGAGTGTGATGTTCCATATACTATGGAGTTTGACTCTGTCTCAGAGGTAGGTTTACTGCCCTGGAGAGGATGGAGTTACCTACAACATCGTTAGACCAATAAGGAGTGTCCTGGGTAAACCATTATTGGCATTGCACAATATGAGTCATGCCGAGGGCCAAAAGATGCTTTTCGTCCAATATCACTAATCAGTTGCTCAGTAAAACCTTTGAGAGATGGTTCTTGGCAGACTCTATATAGAATCAGAGAATACATGTC
>NW_024730668.1:5826554-5839054 GCF_018991925.1 Homarus americanus
AATAGTTGGCTATTTCTTTCCATTCTTTCTTCAGGATATTAACACGTAATTAGCTCTGGAGGATTTTCAAATAAAATCCTGGAGATCAAAACCTAATTGGCCATTGTTGAAAACTAGGATAAATTAACTAATGGTCAAAGATAAGAATAAGATGGATTACCTAGAAATATCACAGTGATGAATAACCATCCCGAAACTAACCAATTTATACACCTAGAAATTACACTTATGAATATTGTTCTTCTGATAAGATCTTTAGAATGAGATAAGACTTGGAATAGGAAGGCGTATTACGGCATTATATAAAGATCGGATTAACAACCCTGAGTAAACAGGAAGGTGTATTACGGCATTAATATTAAGATCGGATTAACAACCCTTAGATACTTGAATTATTTGAGATGAAATAATGGAAAGAACAATAATTAAGGCTTTATAATTATGGGGTCCTATAGTAGAGAGGCGTCCCAAGATATCATCACCTAAACTAGTGACTATGGAGACAGCCTACTCTGGAGTAAATTGCGGCATTAAACAGATCCAGATTCTTTTCCTCGATAAAGTTTTTACTACGACTGCCACGTGTAATAACAGAGTAAACCTTATGACACTTTGAACCTAATATCTACATATGTCACTCTTACTGTACGATAATGCAATATATGCACACACATATGAGGGAAACTTTAAACAACATAAAACAATTGTGAGCAAAGTGACTGGGAGATAATTAACACTGAGTAACAAGGAGGAAGGAATATGGCATAATGTCGTGTCCTGTCACGGTCATCTTTATTATGAGTTGGTTAGAATATAGTTAAGGTCTAAATCCCAACAGGCAACAATAAAAAAAACAAAGACAATCGGTTTAAAAGGTAGACAAAGGATGAGAGTTTTCGTTGTGTATAATAAAGTACCATAAATTCATTACAATATTCATCTTTCTAATTTACATAACCATACTAAACTCAACATTAACAGTATATACATATTTATACAGTATAAAATAATTTGAAGCAAAGTTGGACGTGGAGCAATATAAGTTACAAATGTTTAAGTGAGGAGCTGAGATGGCTGACGGGTAAGGTGAGTGTTATGAAGACGATAGGTAGTCACTGTGCGGTGGGTTTCAGGATGGGTGATCCTGTGGTCACTTCCCAGAGTAGAGACAGGTTAAAACATCTTGGTGCACTCCCTCGAGACGTAGGGCGGGCGACCTGATGGGGTGTGCCGTGGAAGGCAGGGCTAAACAGGGGACGTTCAAAAGGTACTCAAATTATCAACCAGGAGCGAACTCGTAGCATGGTTTTCATTAGACAAATTTAGATTTGGGCGTGAAATAGGTAAACACTGGTTTGAAACAGAGTGGTGGATGGATAGATTAGTTGCAAATATCATCATTCTCGAATACGTGGTTCTTCAAACATAGGTTTGGATGCTCATATGAGCAATAGGGGTTGGGTGTAAGCAGGACTGCCAGTATGAGGCCAATAGGCCGCTGCAGTTTCCTCCATTCTTATGTTCTTATGTTCTTATGTTCTCATCGAACTGAAACTTGAAGAAGACTTGGAAGAGGTGACGCAACAACCAGGATATGGAGAGCGGAGTGGTAACTAAGACGAGGTCATACTCGTGTTTCGTCCCTAGATGCGTGGTTCGTAACAATATATATATATATATATATATATATATATATATATATATATATACATATATATATATATATATATATATATATATATATATATATATATATATATATATATATATATATATATATATATATATATATATATATATTTATTTATTTATTTATTTATTTGTGTGTGTTAAGAGGGGAGGAAGGAGAGTAAAGTACTGTACATACTAGTACTGCATACTGTATCTCTCATCCATTAAGCCGTAAAGGTGAGCCGTATTTATTTGGTAGGTCATTACTCAGGTGAGGCGTAATGACCCGTGACCAGCATAATGACCTCAGTTGTTAACAGCCAAGAGGCACGAACTATCTTGTGTGACCTGGCGGTTCAGTACTACTGGGGAACTCTTTATGACCTGTGCGTGTTTGTTTAATTTTCCAGTTAAATTCCGACTTTAGTTATCTTTTAAGTATTAATATATATTTCTGTCTATTCACATGTTTAGAGTATCTATATACCTATATATTTATCCATGTATCCTATCTACCATCTTTCATAATTAAATGTGTATCCATTTTTTCGTCAGAAAAATAAATATATTTGTATATTGGATATACTGCATAGATGAATAGATTCTTGAATGAGATATAAATACTGATAGATAAATAAAAAAAAACATATTATCAATTACACAGAAGGATAAATCATTCTTGGTCACAATAACAGACAAGTAATATCACTTCAACATTGAACAGCAGCAGCCGGTACAACCCTCCTCCCCTCCCTGCCCGCGCACCTCCCAGAGAAGTACTCAACACTCGCCATGGGGGTAGTGAGAGGGTCTTGGGCCTAAAATGACGCCCTTGGGAGTGTTTGGAGGGTCGGCGAGGGTGAAAGACAGCCTAGGGAGGGGCGGAAAGGGAGTAGAAAGCACCAGCTGCGGAAAGGATTAATCATATAACGAATGGATAACAGGAGCGGCAGTTGGTCTGTGGAACATATGGCAGGAGGTGTCATGATATCAATTAAGAGAGTGTACAGTAGTGTGTGTTGGGGTGACATGGCGGGATGGTCATTAGAGATAAGCTCCTTCGTCTGACAGATATATATTAAAAGATGGTAAATAAACCTCTGGATGTAAGAAAATAAATGACACAAGGTAGCAAGAGTGCATCTTTAGATACCTCAACTACCAGGGTTATTGTTTTTTCTGAAACGTAAATTATTAGTAATTTAGCTAAAGCATAGAGAGTTCTATCTCTCGTAATTTTTTTATTGTAGTTGGACTAATGTTATTCTTAACCTTGTTACGCACTTAAATACCTTAGTTTTTGAAGCGCAGTGTTATCATTACACAACAGCTAAAGCTAAGGTCAGTTTCTACATCTGGAAGTTAAGAAAGATTGTCAAAGATATTTCTTTCTATATTTTGTGTGGTAATATATAATACAAACTGGGACTGGAAGAGACATTACCTAAAAGGCAGTACAGTATAAGCCAGTGTAAAACAAAATGAATAGAGAAATGGAAGAAAATATAAAATATTTATTCCTGCTATACCATGATGTAAGAAGAAGCCCTAGAGCTAGCAATGTTGCCCCTCTCGAGGAGGAACTCTGGTAAAAACGGTCGAATATCAAGTATGAGAACACACACTGGTTGAGGCGATGAAGTATTCAGCTGAGCAAACGACCCATAGCCGGGAATACGGGGCAACCAATCGGGCAAAAAGCTCTGCTGTAGAGAGAGATACGGTGAGGCTACTGCTGCTGTGTGGGAGGTTTCCCGTATGACCGACTTCTGACATTAACTATAGAGAAGCCCTACAGCGGGAGGGGAGAGTGATGGGGTCGGCTGGCCGGGTGTGTATAATGTAAGGAGGCACAGGTCGAGATATAATTATTATTATTATTATTATTATTATTATTATTATTATTATTATTACTATTATTATTACTTGAAATGTTCGGTCTCAGGTTCCACAGACACACACACACACACACGCACACACACACACACACACACACACACACACACACACACACACACTCACACACACACACACACACACACACACACACACGGGAAAAACTGGAAATAGGGGACCTATTTCCAGTTTTTACCATTTTTCAGCCAGTGATTATTGTGTTCTTTATATTTGTCATTACACCTTATATACGACATGGAATCTTTATGAGTCACATATGTGAATAAATTCAAATTCAAATTCAAAAAAATTATTAACAAAGACATCAAAAGGAGCTGGTTAGCATGCTAACTAGCCCGCCCAAAACATATGTGAATAGCTGTTACCTCCTCAGTAGTCTGACTTGATAGGCTAAGGACAACTCTATCACACTTATAGATTCTTAAAAAAATAATATTTTTATCTCACTTGATGGCTCTCAGACATCAAAGACAGCGTTAAATGAAAGAACCAAATTAGTGAAAATGATGAAGATAAGGAAGAGGAAAGCATCAAAGAAAACGGCGATATATAAAGGGAAGACTTCAAAGAAAATTAAGAAAAAAGAAGGGGAAACACAGATATTACCATGAGTGCGATTTATTATCCATGCAATATGTGTATAATATATATGATGATATTCTAGCCTACTGACTTGGGTATAACTGCAGTTTCAGACAATATGGATTTTGAGTTGAGTAATGTGTTTTTCGATGGTTTAGACAATTTTAAGACACTTTTCTTCCTTGATGTTTCCCTCGCAAATTATGTTAACATACCGGGGGATTCAGGGGAGCGGAGCCCCCCCTGGTTATGAATTAAGGCTTTGTAATTTTAGGTGATTAGCGACGGAAACGTTATTGTAGAAAAGTGTCTTAAAATTGTCTAAACCATCGGAAAAACGGATTGCTCAACTACTAGGGCGTATTGTCCGAAACTGCAGTTATACCCTAATTTGTTATATCCAGCAACATAAGGAAAATTTTCTCGAGCATTTTTTTTATCTTTAGAATAAAAATAAAAAAAAAAGTGGAGGGGGGGGGATTTATGATCGGGGCCATCTTTGGGAACACGATGTAACATAACTAGGTGAGACTGACGTTTGTTAGCAGTGAGGTTCCTTGTGGTATTTTAAAATGTTCTAATCGTTCAGAAAGACAAATAATTAGAAGTTCCAATCGTATACCGGCTGTAACGAAGAAAAATTAAAACTTAAGACGCAAACGAAGATTAAAGTGGCTGTCCAAAATTCAGAGAGCCGACGTTACACCAATCAAATGTATCAAATGTAAGAACCCTTATGTACAGCGATCACTTTGTTACCGATAAAGAACCTCCTCATAATTCATTAAAATAAAGAGTTGATGATCACAGAAGCAGAATACCAAAAATTAACAAAGGTTTCATGATTCATTTAGTAAACAACAAATATCTATGACAAGAAAACATTATGCAGCCATAAGGGGGGAATTCAGATTCCTTAAAACCCTACCACTTTTGTCTTCTATTTTTCTATCTAAAAAAAAATCAATGTCAACGTCATATATTTTATTGCGCTCTATAACACGATAATAATCATTACAGTTTATCGATGTAAGTTGTTAGTGTAAACGTGTTTAGTTCTGAATGAGCAATCCGCACAAAATCTTCGCCAGCCATTACCTGACAGAGAACCTTAGCGCTCGATGTTAATGATGTAATTTTTATTTAAGTTACATGTATGTCTGTTTTCCAGCGGTTCTTCAGCGAATTCCTTCACCAGAACCTCCTTTATCCAACCACTGGCAAATTTCTCACGGCAGTCAAAAGTTTTGCAGTTCGTTAGCTGATCTTCCGTGTATGGACTTTATGAAAACAGTAAGTACGTATTCTACATGCCAGTGTGATGTACGAAATTGACGGTCATATATTGATGTCTTCTTGCCATTCGTTTCTCAGAACTTTGTACGGATTACAGATGTCTAAAGTCCTAACTTCTTTTTATCTTTTCCGAAATTCTATACATGTTAAACTGACATAACATCCTGCGAACAAAATCTGTTTTTACTAATTCCCTCGGTTATTTTCTTACTTGGCTTTACAGCCATCCTCACTCACCAATTTCTATGGCATGTATGACGTCAGTGAAGGAGTAACGGGGATTATTCAATACTATTCAATAAACACACTATAATATCATCCATATCCTTCCCGTCTAAGGCCTATGTCACGGGGACCGGATACTGTATGGTGAGCCTGAGGCTTTATTAGTTAGCAATGGACTGAGGTTCTTGGAAGACCTTTATAACATTCCTACTTTGTGCTCTTGATAAGGTTAGGCATTTGACTGTTCTTATTAGTCTTGATTTTTCTCATCTTGTGATGACATATGAGATGAGTGATGTAATGAGTGACGGATGATTGACCCTGTGACGGAATGCGAGAACAAAATAGCTGATTAAAAAACAAAACAAAGAGAATAATGGAGCATTAAAATACAGTATACTGTGTATATAAATATTATATAATAATAAAAAAAATTCTGTTTTACTCATGACACACACACACGGTACTATTACTACTACTTTGCTGTCACTCGGAATCGAGTATGACGATCATCCAGCTATGATACAGTGATATGAGTTATTAGGGATGTCACCTTCATTGGTGAGTTTTGAAGCGACTAAAGAGGCCGATACGGGACCGGCAGAGTCGTTCTCAAATGGTGCACATGTGGAGGGCTACATCTCGTGTCGGAGGGGCGGCGGCAGCGTCTTTCCGGCGTTGGCGCTTATCTGCCTCGGTTTGCAGTCGGGCTAACTCGAAAGTATTGACACCTTCTCGTGTGGTGCTCCTCCAAGCGTTATGATGTGGGGTAATCGTCTCCCAGGCGAGGGGCTCGATTAGACACTTTTTCAGGTTTTTCTTAAGACTATCCTTATACCTTTTTGGTTGCCCGCCGGCGTTACGTTTACTATTCGTTAGGCGACTGTAAAGTAGCTGCTTTGGTAGTCTACTGTCGTCCATGCGGGTAACATGGCCAGTCCAACGTAGTTGTTCATGGATAATGGTAGCCTCGATGCTCCTACAGTTGGTGTCAGCGAGAATACTGGCATTTGCTGTCTTGTCTTCCCAGCGAACTCGGAGGATGAATCGTAGACTACGTTGGTAAAAGTTTTCAAGTGCGTTGAGGTTCCTCCTGTATGTAACCGATGCCGCACTGCCTTATAGCAGTGGGGAAAACCACTGCTCGACATACGTGCGACTTTGTAGATAATTTCAGCTCCCTACAGCTGTAGACAACGGGTAAGGAGTCTGCCAAAGCCTTGAGATGCACATCTGATCCGATGTTGAATCTCTTCATTGATGTCCGCGGTGGTGGACAGGTGAGAGCCGAGATACCGAAAGTGGGTAACATTAGAGAGGGTAGTACCATTAAGCTGGATGGATAGTGGAGGTGTGGCTGAATCTTACGCACATTTACCTAAAGGCCCAAGTGCGCACACGTATCTACATAGGTGGTCAAGATCTCCTGTAGGTCGCGTTCAGTCTGAGCGACAAGGGTGAGGTCGTCTGCATACTGAAGTTCAATAATGGAAGCTGCCTACACCTTTGTTCCTTCCTGGAGTCGTCTTATTTTGAAAAGATCCTTCATCCGGTACTCTATAATACACATACACACACACACACACACACCCCATTACGCATACACACCGTTATACATAAACACACACACACACACACACACACACACACACACACACACACACACACACACACACACACACACACACACACACACACACACACACACACACACACACACACACACACACACACATACACACACACACACACACCCCCTCCAGCTTCGCCGTGTACATAATTCCGTATCAACAGAAAGCACAACACAAACTGATGACTTAACATTTCAATATATCAACGTCGGTTCTTACATCAAGGGATAATTTGTTGGCTGATGTATTGCCAACTTATGAAAAATCGAGTGTCATGTGTGTTGAATATTACTAAGCTGTAGTAGAATTGCTCTGCTTTTATATTAGACGCCATAATATGTTTGTCAATATTTTCTTATATATAATTATAATATTTTTTGTCTACTATATCAAAGTGTTTATGTTATGTCTCTTCAACTTAATAGATATTATTTCATACTTCAAAATCATCTAATGATGTTTTATCTTCCAAAGTTTAACATTAATTATTAATGTATTTATCATCTTATTTTGTTTAACATTACATTAGTATTGCTGTAATTTTATACCTATAAAATATTAGTACATATATATATATATATATATATATATATATATATATATATATATATATATATATATATATATATATATATATATATATATATATATATATATATATATATATATGTAACCGGTCGGAATTTACTGGACTTTAATTTCTCACTTGACTTGGGGTTTATTAAAATTTAATAGATGGTAATGGCAGTGGAAGCGCCCCTTTGAGAAAAATCCCGAACCAGCACAAGAACACTTAAATCTACTAAACAAAATGAATTGTCCGTGACCCGTGGAAGGATAGCGTCTGTGACTGGGATGAATGAGACACACTGTAAAATTTAGACACTTATATTCCCTCCAACACTACAAACACAATCAAATAATGGCACACCAATATGCGCACCTCTTAACTTAAACTTAAAACACTACTCTGGGGAATAAAAGTTATACATGATATAGAAATTATTAGAAACACAGGCAACAATAAATTTGAAGTATTAAGAAATGTTGCTTGCACACATGAAACAGGCCTTAAGGGCTTTCACAAAATAATATCAGTCACTTAGGAAATGGTATTAAAAAATAAGAAATTAACTACTCTACAATGAATAGGCCTTAAGGGCTTTCAACAAAATAATATCAATCACTGAGGAAATGGTAATAAAAAATAAGAAATTAAATACTCTACAATGAATAGGCCTTAAGGGCTTTCAACAAAATAATATCAGTCACTGAGGAAATGGTAATAAAAATTAAGAAATTAAATACTCTACAATGAATAGGCCTTAAGGGCTTTCAACAAAATAATATCACCCCAACAGATGCACACTTCCTAACCTAACTTAACCACTACTCTGGGGAACAAGGTTATACCTGAGATCAGAATTATGAAGAACAATTAGATGCATTAAAAGAATCAAATCACAGCATCACTCTGGTTCCACTTAATGGCACAAACATTCAAAAACAAAACTATCAAAATTATTTAGGACTATTAAACTACACACGTCAAGATAATATTAGTCTGAGGAATGGTGTTAACTACACCCATAATAAGGAAGATAAAATGTTCCTCTAGGTATCTCCTAGAGTCCTAAACTCACGGTCTTAGTGTGTGACCATTAATATACTCAGATAGCCTCAGTGTACCCCAGTGCGTCCATGGGCAGGAAGAGAGTGAGCCAATCAGACCTTGTGCAGTTGAGAGGAGCTTTAGCTTCCCGTTAGCAAGAGGGTTTCACTAAGCGGCTCGGGACATGTGGTGTTGTGAGCCGACGTCAGCTGGGCACCCAGACGGCTAGATTCCCTCAAGAGATCCTTTGGTACCCCGCTAAACAGTGACAGGCCTACTCTGATCAGTCCAATGGCGACAATCGCCACCCTCAATCATCAACGGCAGTCTCAAACGGCAGTCAATCTCTCGCAGTCAAACTCCGGTCAACTCCGGTCAACTCCAGTCAAGTGGGTTCTGACGGAAACCCTGAAATGAACTCACTGTTAGCTCTAGTTAACTTTACCACTGCCCTATCTAAACCCTGTCTGAGATTGAATGAGACTTACTTGTTATACTGCCATAGCGCAGCACAGGTGACTAGGCCACGTGACTATTTCTGTGACAGACGCGCAGGGACGTCTTGTCTGTGTGAATGCTTCCCGCGACTGAGACCTAGCCAGCGTCGCGTCTCCTCTCAAGGCGTTAGCTTAGGTCTACGTGACATATTTTCCGCCTAACTAATAACTCCTTGGGACACCCGTAACATTATTCAGACTGATAAACGATCTATAATAATTTCAAATTCAATAATAGTCCCTTACTTCATGAATCGCATCATTATTAATTCGGTGAATTACATTTAATATCATATAGGCCTAGTTCCGCAATCTCTCGCTATGAGCAGGCAGCGCTCTCTCCCCTCAGATGACCTTGAACGCTCAGTATCGCTAATGGCGGGGCATTTGAAATTACTCTGAAATTTCTGAATATTACATATATATATATATATATATATATATATATATATATATATATATATATTTATTATATATATATATATATATATATATATATATATATATATATATATATAAGGATAAAAAAAGAAAAGCAAGTTCCCAGCTTTCATAATTCACATCTTCAGGGTGATACAGACTACTCACCCTGAAATCAATTACAACGCTTAAGCTTCAGTATTCTTCCTTGTGATTATCCTTTTCTCCTGAATCACGCACACCTACAGTGATTTATTTTTAAAGATCTTAGTTTTCAAAACAAAGTAATAATAATTATACTGTTTATACAATACTTCAGTTGCTCTACTCAATTTAAATGAGATAAACCCAAAACCAAAGCCCAAGGGAAATCTGGGTTACGTAAATATAACTATTGATGACCACTTCCCCTGAGAGAGCCAAGGTGGACAATTTGTAATAGTTCTCAGTAACACGAATCAACAATGACGGTGATGTATGTGTAGAGAGCCAGTGATGAGTGAGGGTTATGTTAGCTGAGAGTGAAGAGCAGGAAGAACTGGAGAGTTGAAGTACTTTGTTGGAGAAGGATGAGAGAAGAAGAAAAAAAACAACAATGGAAAAATGGTGGAATTAACAATTGACTACTGATATTATTATTATTATTATTATTATTATTATTATTATTATTATTATTATTATTATTATTATTATTATTATTATTATTATTATCTCTATGAACGTCGTCCATAATAACTTGGAGAAAAACAAGCACTGGTCGTTCTATGTGTGTGTGTGTGTGTGTGTGTGTATTGTTGTGTGTGTGTGTGTGTGTGTGTGTGTGTGTGTGTGTGTGTGTGTGTGTGTGTGTGTGTGTGTGTGTGTGTGTGTGTGTGTGTGGAAGGATGGGAAGAAGAAAGAAGGTAGAGAGTTAAGAGGAGATGGGGAGAAGTAAGGAGAAGAGGTGGGGAGAGGAGGGAGAAACCGAGAAGGGACGGAAAATGGATCATGGAGACAGTGATTAATGTTAACTTCTTGATGGTCTCCCACGTCTCCTAGATGAAAATTCCGATTCAGCAAAATCTCCTAGGGGTTGCTTGGGAGATCCTGGGAGGCTTCGTGGTTTATCTCATGTCACAGAACATATTACAATGAGGCTTGAGCCTTATCTAGTATCAACCGTCTCAGAAGTTGAAATTTCTCTGAATTTGTTTTCCCATGATGATATGGACACTCGGATTAAACATCAGTTTGGTCTCCTTGGAGGGTCAAGTCTCATCTGGTCCTCCCATGCCCTCTAAGACTCGGCCTATAGTTCATACGGTCTCCTGGGACAAGGCTCAGTGTCTCCCCACATGACAGCTACCAAATGAACTGACCGGATATTTTGTATTTTTTTAGTTTTGTTCTATTTATCTTAAGAATAATTAATTTTTGATGAGTCATGTATTCTGAGGTGATTAAGTGAAAAGTGAAGCAGAGACTAAAAGAGAGATAAACAGGGAGAAAATGAGAGGAAGATATAATGCAAAAGTGATGAAGACTTAAATAGAAACAAACACGAAGACAGGTTGTTTGAAATTCGTTACAGAGAAAAGTAAATAAAAAGTTATTATAAATAATAAAAGAGAAATCAATAAAGAAAGCAATATTAAGAAATAAAGAAATAGATAAAGATATAAAAATAAATGCAGAAATTGGAGAAAAAGTAGATTCCTTTAATCAAACAAGAGAACATCAGGGACAAGTAAACAAACAAAACATCATAATAAGGCAGATCGGAGCCTAATGGAGCGGGATCTGATCTCGATAAAGAGGAAATTGGTATGTAATCTAAGTGGATTTGGGGCCAAGAGTCGATGGTTCCGCCTTAGGCCTCCAAATTCTTCAAAGATCGATAAAATGACACATCCGTCTTACTAATAAGCTACGATAAATTAATTATCGATGAAAAATACACTTAGTGGTTCATTGAAGCTACGATAAATTAATTATCGATGAAAAATACACTTAGTGGTTCATTGAAGCTACGATAAATTAGTTGAAGATATGAGAACGCATTTAATGGCTCATTTAAAGTAGAATAAATTAAATGGAAATGTAAAAACGCATTAACGGCTAAACTAATGTACGATAAGTTAGAGACGTGAACACATATCCAAATAAGAGGTAACGTTAACCTACGAACCTTTGAGAATACAATAACATGTCGTATCTTGAGTTAGTTCAGAATCATCCTCACGTCCAGAGCTAAGATGAGAAAAATATCTTGCGATACTATGAGACTCCGGGTCCTGGGTTGACTAAATCTTTCCTTCGATAACTCTTAAGATAACTCGCTGAGGATTATACTCTCCTGCTCATACGTTATTGAAGGTGAATCATTGGTGACCAGAAATTCTACCTGTTCTAGCTCACATGATGAAATATTTAACCTCCCGAATACGATGAGTTTGCTCTTTGATTATAATGATTTAACCCTTTGAGTACAATGATTTTACCCTTTGAGTACAGAAATTTAGCATCTTCAGTACAGCGATTTAACCTCCTGAGTATGATGATTTAACCCCTTGATTATTATGACTTAACTTCCTGATTACGATGATTTAACCAGTTCATTGTGATGACTAAACCCCTCGATAACGATGCCTGAACCCCTAGATTACCAAA
>NW_024730668.1:5844054-5886533 GCF_018991925.1 Homarus americanus
CTGAATTAGGTAGTTGATGGCCCTCTGGAATGTGGCCGGAGCATTAGAAAAGCCAAACGCCATAACCAAATATTGAAAAAGACCAAATGGAGTTATAAATGCCGAGATTATTTTTGCCCTATCCGTGAGTCCCACTTGATAATATCCTTTCAACAGGTCCATGGTACTGATAAATTTTGCACAGCCTATGCTGTCTATTATATCTTCAATCAAAGGTAAAGGGTAGGAGTCTGAGACAGTGACCTGGTTCACTTTACGATAATCGGTACAGAAACGAAAAGTGCCATTGGGTTTTGGAATGAGAAGGCAAGGTGAAGCCCAGGGGGAGGTACTAGGCTCAGCTAAGTTATGTTTTAACAAAAAATCTACCTCCTTTTTCATAATCTCTCTTTTTTGTGGATTTAGTAGATATGCTGATTGCCTAATGGGTTGTACATCATCTGAGATTAGCAAAATATCATGTTTAAGTATATTGCAAAACCCTGGGAGGTCTGACGTGACTTTAGGAAATGTTGATAATAACTTAGTGCGATCTTTTGCTTGAGATGGATTCAGAACAGAAAAATAATCATCCAAGTTGTTGAGTATGTGTCTGTTAGCAGGGTTCTCTTTAGGTAGAGGGAAGTCTAAATTCTCCAATAGATCCATGTCATCTGTCTCCGGCTCCGGCCCTGACAAAACCGTATGCAATACAGGTAGGCTTGTAGCCTCTGGGATGTCTTCCTCTGACTGCCTGGAATGGTAAAGTTTCATGAGATTAATGTGAACAAGTTGTGAATCTTTCCTGCGATCAGGAGTATGGACTATACAGTTGAGGGGAGATAGTTTATTAGCATTGATTTGAAAGTTTGATGGAACCGTTCCAAGCAATCAGAGGAAGACATCCATCCATCATCACTACATATAACACCACCCATCATCATTACATATAACAACATCCATCACCACTACATATAACATCATACATCATCACTACATATAACACCATCCATCATCACTACATATAAAACCTTCCATCATCACTACAGATCGGCAAAGTAGTTTCCGAGATTCTCGTGCGGACACACAAACAAACACACAAACAGACATACTTCTTTGTTTTATATAGATAAGATTATTATTATTGTTGTTGTTGTTGTTGTTGTTACACTCGGCTCTTATTTCCCCCTCACCAACGGGTATACCAAGAACGTGTTTAGTTACGAGAGAGTCTAAACCTAATATTGGCGCCACTTTTTACCCCCAATACTAGCGCTCTCTACTCATATGTCCTGGTAAATCCCTCAAGTAAACAAAAAATAAACAAACAAACAAACAAACTAATAAGTCTACGCATCCGTGAATCCTCCCTTGGGCATTAGTCAAGTCACAGAGGCAGTAAATCTCCATGTCTTAGCTACGACACAAGCGAGGGATTTATCACTCCTGGACGCTGGAGAATGGCACTAAATATCCAGAGTTACAATTGGGGAAGAGTAAATCCTGATCGTGATTAACCGACCGGCAGCTTGTACGTCTTTATAGGGGTCGTGAAATTCACCTCCCTCACCCCCTCTGTCAGGAAGTTCGTTTGCCATGAAATCCGGCCCGAGCAAGCAATACCAGCAAGGGGATCTGTGCGTGGTGTAATCTCCTTGTAGCAGTCAGGACCTAGGGATTACTAAAGCGCCATGACTTACTCCTTGACCTTACGAGGTGATTGTGTTGTGTAGTACTCTGGGTGTGTGTGTGTGTGTGTGTGTGTGTGTGTGTGTCCACTGCAGGCCGAGGCGGACGACCCTGCCGGCCCCGTATCGGCCTCTTGAGCTCAGCAACGAAGATGACTTCATTAAAAATTCCTATAAATCTGCTGTCGCTAGATAAAAATCATACATATTCCAAGTACCAGCCAAGTAGTGGTAAAGTCTGTGCCTCTTAGTCCCCCCTGTCACTCTCTCTCTCTCTCTCCTGTTGTATATCTGTCTTATCTATTCATTTATCAACTATCTACTTTTTTATCTCAGTTCATCTCTTTCTCTCTGTCTACATACAACAAACATTTCTTTATTTCTGTATTTCTACTTTAAACATATTCCATATCATATCCTCATTTCCGACATTCACTTCCTCTTCCATCTCCCTCCTTCCTTCCCTTTCTTCCTTTCTTCTTTCCTATCTCTTCGTGAATTATAATTTCTAAATTCTTGGTAATAACAAGGAGTCAAAATGAACACGATAAATCACTCAATGTCGCCCGCTCTCCTCTCACTCCCTCATCGGTCCGCAGGTCTCTAATTATCTCAAACTGAAACTATTATAATTATTACAGATACCATTACGAGGGATATAGTTTATAATTATAAGAATCTAGTGTTTAATTAGTGGATCTATTATAGTAAAGTACTTAATGGTCATAGTAAATATAGCATATGAATTACCTTTAAACGAAAAGAAAATAATGATGGTAATTGTGAGGAGTTGACGTCTGAAATTTTGGATGTAATGAAGTATTAGTTTTCATGATATACCAACAGGCATATCCGTTTTATGATATATAGCGCATCAGTTCTTTTATAAATGAATCTTATAGCTCCTAGTTCAAGAATGTATCTCACACCTCTTTTGAATAATGTTTATAACTCTTACTTCTGGATCTTTCGCGTGTTTAACTCGCTGCTGACCTTGTAAATGTAGTTTATAGCTCCCACATCTACAGGTAAATCTTTTAAGTATGTAGCTCACGGTTTCCCTAATTAACACAGTTTATAGCTCCTCTTCGCTCTGATTTACTCAACAAATTAAAATTCTTGGTATTGTATTGTTTTGTTAATTAGGGAATTAGAGGAACCTTAATAGGGTATGTTTACTTAATTAGACATCATTAGCGTTATGTACAGTGATATAAGTAGATACTGTTTGTTTGTTTTAGCGTAGGTGGGTGTGTTTGTGCGTGAGTGCGTGAGACTGTGCTTGTGTAAGTAAGAGTGTATGTTTATTCGCGAGAGTGAGCGTGAGTGTGAAAGTGTTTTTGAATGTGTGTGTGTGTATGTGTGTGTAGATCAATGTTAATTTTGTGATTGTGGTCGGAATGAATATGTGCATGTATGTATGGAGGTAAGTTAATTACAATCTTAAAAAAAATCATAAGCTGTATTTTTCACGAAAATAGCGCCGAAATTACACTAAGGCTCTACTGTAACTATAAAGTCCCTTCTGTCACTACTTACGATGAAATAAAATAAATAATAAACTTACAAATCTCTCAGAATCCAGTCAGAACGAGCAGTTGTGTCTCTCATCATTCCTGTTTACATTCCAAATTGCCTGAAGAGAGAGTGGTGGGAATACATCAATAAACACAAGGGGCAGTAACAACCCTCGTCGGCTTTTCATTCAGTAGGTGGACGATTGAGTAAATGTAATCTGTAACAGTATAGACTAATGTATTTTTGGATTAACAGTACCCGGTTTCTGTAGTATACAGTATACGAGTATGTGAATTAACTTACTTATACTTTAATGAATAATCTAAGTTAAGCGTTGATATTTCTTGAGCAACTGTTAAGTATGGTAACTGATAATGAGGGAGAGAAGGGACGGAGGGGAAGAAGGAAGAAGATAAACAGATAAAGGAAGAGATGTAAGAAGGCATAGAGAAGAAGGGAGAGAGTGATTAAAATTGGAGAGAGGGTGGACACTGGTCTGGCAACACTGTGATCTGACAACACAGGTGGGTAGACACAAGGCTGGCAACACTGTGATCTGACAACTCAGGTGGGTAAACACAAGGCTGGCAACACTATCGTTTGACATCACAGGTGGGTGGACACTGGTTTGGCAACAGCGTCTCATCTAAGGGGAAGGTTTAGGGCGGACCACCAGCTGGGCCCGGCAGATGGAGTGTCCTGTCTCCAGTACCAGGCGTGTGTGTGTGTGTGTGTGTGTTGGCCCAGGTGGTATGTGTGTCATCACCTATTACCATCCCCCTCCTTACACTTCACCATCCCCTCCTCACTCCTCACCATCACCCCCTTTGCCCCTCACCATCTCCCCTCTTCACCCCTCACCCTCCCCTTCCTCACCACTCATCATTCCCCTCCTCACACTTCACTACCACCCCCTTACCATCCCCTTTCTCACATCTCAACATCCCCCTCCTAACCCCTCACCATCTCCCTCCACACCCATCACTATCACCCTCCTTACCACTCACCATCCCCCTCCTGACCACTCCTCTCCTCACCCCTTACCATCACCCTCTTTCAAACCTTCACCCCTTCCTCACCATCCCTCTCATTGCTCCCCACCACCACCCTCTCTCCACCCTTCAACCCCTCCTTACCATTCCTCTCCTCACCATTCCTCTCCTCACCGCTCACCATCACCCTCACCCTTCACCATCATCTGCTACACCACCTACCATTCCTCTCCACACACTTCACCAGGAGTGGCGACTTGTTAATTACAAGAGCCACATGTCTGCCGCCACACACACCCAAAAACTCTCCTCTAGTTCCGTGTGGCCACCGGGAGTCTCTTCCCACCTCAATTACTTTTTCCCTGCCAGCGTCTCTCCCTGTTCATTACACCTGGTCGACCACTAACTCCAAAAAGAAAAAGAAAATCCCGATATGAAGAATTTTTCATCCCACAGGAAGTTCATCTCGCAAAAGTACAATTTTCGTGTCATGCAAGACTCCTGTTCTTGCATTGTTGGGTCGAATGACGTGTCGGAAGGTTGAAAAATGATGCACTCAGGGATCTAGTCTGGTGTTCCAGTATCAGGCAAACGTGTTAGTTTTTCTCAATAAAAAGGTAAAAATCATACAATCAAGGAAGTAATGAGTGTATTTCAGCATCATGCAGACCTTCTGTTACAGCTTCAGACTTCAGATGAAGTATCAAGAGGGAAAATCGTGCAGTTTTGGATGCAATGCTGTATCATGTAATTGTTTAAAAGAACAGGTGGCGAAGGTAAATTAAACAACCACCGATATATCTAAACAGGAGTGTGTTGACCGATACTGATTTAAGATAAAATTAATATTGTAATATCACGAAACAGGATAATATTGTGAATTTCAGTATCATGTAGACCTCATTTACTTGGTTCTTCATAAGATACAATTTCAGTATAGGCAAGATTTAAGGGTCCAGTTGCTATCAAAATCTGGTATAAGGGTGAAACATTTAAACACCGAGAACCTCATCACCCACCTCCGTCTCCCAAGTATATGAACACTTTCGAGTAAGGTAACACAGTCGAGAAAAGAAAAAGCTTCGGGTACTCCTTTGTTGAAATGAGTATCTGTCTCTTCCTCTCCCTTACATCACTTATCCGATGTAGTCCAATCATCCCTCACCCATTCCTCTGTTGCTGTTTGCTTTCTTTCTTTCCTTTTAGGAAAAGTAAAAAAAAAAAAAATACAACCCAGGAGGAAAAACAATGCTAAATTCTCTCGACTGGCGGAGCTTCCTGGAAATGCTTCGGTTTTGGAAAAATGTTCGAAGGTTTGGTTTCATGTTTGTGTTTTGCCACAAGAGCCTCGAGGAAAGTAAACCTCATCGTGATTCAAATACCAGATAAAATAATTCTTCAGGTTTTACAGACATACCATCTTGAAGGATCCGTAATAATATTACTTGTGTTTACTACTGACTTCATGGGGTTCTGAGTTATACGATAAACAGTCTTCGTAGATATAGGCGTAAGAACCTAATTGACGAGTTAAACTTAAACACTAAAATAACATACAGAATTAGCCTCAAGATTACAGGAATGTAATTACCCTGGGACTCTACCTCAGCTAGTCACACTCACTTAACACAAGATAGGAGTTAAACTAATGTACAGTACAGTATCTTTTCCAGCAGTTTTGTAAAGGTAATTATATCTCAGGTAAGATAATCTAGTCAAGGTAGAATCCCACTGTCTTTTAACTGAAGTCAACCAGATAGATACATTCTTATACCTTCAGTTACAAGGGAAATGAATCGTACGAGCATTGGAGAACCTGGTTCCAGCTCTTGTGTGTGTGTATGTGTGGGTGTGTGTGTGTGTGTGTGTGTGTGTGTGTGGCTTTGGGTGACTACCTGTACACATTTATCAAATGTTCCGTCTCTGTTTGTCTTGGACATCTGGCTTCAGCTGACTATATATATATATATATATATATATATATATATATATATATATATATATATATATATATATATATATATATATATATATATATATATATATATATATATATATATTTCTTGGTGTTGTTTATTCATTATTTGTTAATTTACTAATTTACCATATCTACGTTTGAATGGATATTTCTTTGTTGTTGTGGTCTCTCTCTCTCTCTCTCTCTCTCTCTCTCTCTCTCTTTCGTACACACAAACTGACCAAAGTCATCACACAATTTCTACAGAAAAGAAAATCTCCGCAGTATATTTTCACCCAACATTACCGTTCCTAGACAAATCAAAACCCATTACACTTATCCTCGACCAATCAAAACCCATTATCATAACATAGAGTGCGGGGTGTGTGTTAACAGAGACGCAGTGTCATGTTCTTGTTAATTAATTGGCCCAAACATATGACTGTCATATGTCGAGGAGCACGTGACAACTACCGGGGTCGACCTTCATTAATATACGACAGGTGAGGTAAATAAATGATTATAGAGATTGGTTAATAGACAGAGTGAATAGATAGTTAGAAAATAGATAGATAGATATGAAAATGAATAGATAAATAACTAGATTCAGATAGATAGATAGACAGATAGATAGATAGATAGATAGATAGATAGATAGATAGATAGATAGATAGATAGATAGAGATATAAATCCTTTGTTGATATCACATGAAAAATTATTATAAAAATTATTTTGCACTTCACAACCGTGACTGTCAAGACAACATGACACTCCAGATAGCTGTAACTGTCAAGGCAACATGACACTCCTGATAGCTGTAACTGTCAAGGCAACATGACACTCCTGATAGCTGTAACTGTCAAGACAACATGACACTTCTGATAGCTGTAACTGTCAAGGCAACATGACACTCCTGATAGCTGTAACTGTCAAGGCAACATGACACTTCTGATAGCTGTAACTGTCAAGGCAACATGACACTCCTGATAGCTGTAACTGTCAAGGCAACATGACACTCCTGATAGCTGTAACTGTCAAGGCAACATGACATTCCTGATAGCTGTAGCTGTCAAGGCAACATGGCACTCCTGATAGCTGTAGCTGTCAAGGCAACATGACAGGCTCTGGGTTGTCCTGATTGGTGTGTGATCTCATCTGACACCTGGTAATTAGAGAATTGTGGAGCCGAGTCGTGGGGGTATGATGGAAGAGGGAGAGAAGAGGAGAAGTAAAGGGAGGAGGGAAGGAAGAAAGTGAGGGAGGAAATGGAGAGAGTGGGAGAAGAAGGAGGGAAGAGATGAGAAAAAGAGGAGGGAAGAAGGGGAGGAGAGAGAGAGAGAGAGAGAGAGAGAGAGCAGAAATGAAAAATAAATAGAAAGTAGAAAAGAGGATAAAGAGAGAAGATGCAGAATGGAAGGAAAAAAGGAAGAGAATAAGAAAGCGAGAGAGAAGTGGGGAGAACAAGTGGAACAGAGGAGGAGGAAACAAAGAAGGATAAAAAAGAGAATAATAAAAGGAGTGAGAAAAAAGGGAAGTGAGAAGATATATGCTAAATGGAACAGGAAGAAAACCGAGGAGAGAGATACAGAAGGGGAGAAATGAAAAGGATATAAAGAAAGATAGAAGAGGTAGGAAGGGAGAGAAAAAATATGGGAGGAAAAGATAAAGGGGAAGGGAGGAAGGAAGGGGAGAGTAGAGAAGCGAAAGAAAACACTGACAACATATAAGAAGGAAACAGGAGGGAGGAAAGATAGGCAATGGAAAGATTAAAAAAAAAGGTTTATGAGAACAGAGAGAAAGAGGTAAACAGAGAAACAGAAAACACACACAAACAGACAGAGACTAAAAAAGGTGGAGATAAGGTATGAGACACGAAACAGAGAAAGAGTAGAGAGAGAGAGAGAGAGAGAGAGAGAGAGAGAGAGAGAGAGAGAGAGAGAGAGAGAGAGAGAGAGAGAGAGACTTAGGTAACCCGATGCTGAGAGAATGGAGAGGTGCAAGGGGGGGGGGGTCGACAGGAGAGCCATTGATCTAAGGTAATGAAGGGACGAGACAGGAAAAAATGAGAAGAATTATGGTGAAGACGCCAGGAGTAAACATAATCTGGTGGAGAAGCGGAGGAGGGAGGATGAGAGAGAGGGAGAGAGAGAGAGAGAAGGAATGATACGAAAAGATAAGGAGAGAGCAAGAATGAAAAGAAGGAAGGAAGGGGGAAAGAGGAGGATAAATGCTTGACCCAAAGAAAAAATCGAGATTAAAAGAAAATGAAAAAATAAATCGAAGCAATATTGTATATTGTTACAAGTAATTAAGTGGCTACCTACGTACAGTATGTGTTGGTATGCGTGCTTGATTTGGTGGTTAGGTTTAATGTTAGCGTTTCTGAATGTTAAGTATATTGATATATTTTACTGTAATATTGTATTTGATATTGTTGTTATATGATGCTCTTTGTTATTTAATGTTTCATGCCAAAAAATGTGTTAAAAATAAGTGACATTAATGTAGAGGACTAGCCAAATTAAGATCCACGTTAAATAGTCGTAGGTTAGGAGATCTCTCACTTGGTCTGCCGGTGAGAGCCAGACGCTGCCCTAACTCCCAGCAAGACAGACATACACCTACTCAGGTTTTTGTATATCAGTACTGGTCTAGTGATTTATATTAGGTGACCATTAGTTGTGTAATTGTATTATATATGTGTATTGAAGGTTTAAAAATTTGATTACCGAGACTGTAGCTTTGTTATGAAGAGTTGAACCAGAGATTTTGAATGATTAAGGTCCAGCTTATGATATACCACATACTAGTTTATTTTAGCTTTACTTTATCATCTGTTAAGCAAAGTGACATTGTTATACACAGTAGATACACTTTATTTATCATAAGTGGAAGGTAAAAATCTTGAAATGTGAACCTTAACCCTCCCTCTGAAGCAGTCAACGAACCTGCCCATATGTTGTTGTTACCTCTACTCCCAGGATCTTACAAATACTGATATATTAAGTTAACCAATCCCATGTCCATATTCCATATTGTAATATATATTTTAGTCATTAAACTATTAAAATGTTATATGATTTCACAAGACCCTAAACCAAAGCTGCAATTAATTAATGAGGCTTTATCGAAATACAACTGAACCCATAAGCATTTTAGTAACTCAGTATGCCACTTGGCCCTCCTGTGCAACATTGCAATACATGGCACAACATCTAAACTTGGTTTTATTGTTTTATTGAAGAAATCTCTCTCTCTCTCTCTCCCTATGTATGTATGTATGTATGTATGTATGTATGTATGTATGTAAATTTGCGTCTGTGTGTGTGTCTATCTACCTTCCTCTCCGTCAGCCCCCTCTACAGCAGGCCCGGGTGTAATACAGTCACCCCGGCAACAACACCGCCTCACCGTAATCATCCGCTATTTTTCCAGTATTGCGGAAATTCAGGCCATTACCGGACTCATAAGCGACTCCGGTCCATCTAGTGGGGAGACGGGGAGAGGTAATAGCGGAGGAGAGAGAGAGAGAGAGAGAGAGAGAGAGAGAGAGAGAGGTGGTGGGGGGGTCATTTGGGTGTGAGTTGAAGGATATTTGAGTTAAGGCCATAGAGAGGGAGACGGGTAGATAGATAGATAGATAGATAGATAGATAGATAGATAGATAGATAGATAGATAGATAGATAGATAGATAGATAGATAGAGAGATAAAACATGGTTTGAAGAGAGACAGAAATACAAAGAGATTAAGAGAACTGAAACAACGTAAGTTCACACGGGCCCTTGTGTGTGTGTGTGTGTGTGTGTGTGTGTGTGTTTTCTTATGTACACCATATCTGACAAACGGTTTGGAAGATTAGCGGCACTGGTATATTTTGGAAAAACTATTTGTCTTGTTATTGACAGTGATAAAAGGCTCATCTCTGCCAGTCTGTCTGTCTGCCAGTCCACACACACACACACACACAAAAGCTATTAAGTCTTTGGCAAAAATCTCACCAACTTCCACTGTTGTTCCTCACCATTGCTCTCCAACATGACCAACCTCACAATTTCTCTCCACCAACACATACAAACAAGTTGGTGGCCACTTTACATAACAATGGAAGATCAACACACACACGCGCGCGCTTATTGTAAAAGATGACTATGACTATGTTTTGATGCCAACGTTTACAAAGGAACAACAGACAGAAGACTAATAACGTTGGCTGCCTCTGAATCGTTTAGGGTGGGCGATCTGCACGGCCCTAACGATGTTTTAGGCATCCAGAATCTACGTACCAGAAGGAAAATAATTCAACCTAAGCAGACAGATACTTTAGAAATGTTTATTAGTAGACGTTAGCAAATTAATATAAACACAACGATCGTAAATTTCAGACACATGTAGGGTCAGGCCAGCCGATGTGTTGAAACAGCACTACAAAACGTTTTAGAAGACCAGCTCTGGGAATCAACAACAACCACAGACAAATAATACCCAAAGTGGTGGGGGATGTTGGGAGAGTCGTTCACGGTGCAGATCAACAGAGTATTTTCAACAGCTCGACAAAACGTTTTATGGGGATCATCTGACGGAGAGAGAGGAAGGGGGGGGGGGTTGGGGAGGGGGCGACGCGCGAGAACTTTGCTGCAACAACGCAATAATGTAATGTAATAATAACTTTGAGTGTTGTCCTAGGGATCGTCGTGGGCTCCAACTTTGCCTGATATTAAACAGTTTTGGTTCAGCCTCCAACTCTGCCATGTAAGCCGAGCACTTCAAGGGGCTGCGTGATGATTGGAAAACTTTATCTGTAATGTTTAAGTCAGAGATGACATCATATCTATTTTTCATTTTCGTTTTCGTATTTGTTTTCATTTTTCTTATTGTCTGCAGTAACTAAAAAACAATTATACACGTCTGTCTATTTTTTGTTATATGTTTGTGTGTTTTTTATTTGACGAAGATACACCCCCTTAGGAATGCCAAGATCAAGTTTGTATATAAATATTACTGACCTTACAGAGTCTTTACATGTGTATATCTGATTCTCGACCATCTGAATTCCGAACAACCGACACCTGAACGCCTCGAATCTCGAGTTTCCGAATTTCAAACATCCAAATTTCAGACATCTGAATGCAGAACATCCGAATCCCGACCATACGAGTTCCGAATTTTGAATATCCCAGTCATTTTTGTAAATATTTAAATATTAGTTTTCTGATAGTTTAACAATTATGATAATTGGCTATGGTGGTTCCCTGGTTCGGAGGATTCGGAGTATTGGAATTTTTTATTTTCGAAGTTTAGGAGATTTGAAAATATGAAGGTACGGAGGTTTGGAGGCTGCAGGGGCCGGAGGCCCAGTGTTTTGGAGGTTAGGAGGTATAGTACGTTAGCGGCCTCCAGACCGCACCACACCAGGTAAAGCAGACAGGTAGGACACAACACAATATTTTTCCTCCTTAAATTTGAGAAGAGGCAATCTTACTCCTTTACCGATAATTGGGAGGTAGCAGTGCCCTGTCTCCCGCCATCTAACGCCTCCTCCTTCCTTTCCTACCACATTTTCTCTCCTCCTTCATCTTTCACGACTCTACCTCCTCCTCCTCCTCCTCCTCCTCCTCCTCCTCCTCCTCCTTCTTCCTCCTACCCCTTCTTTCCATTCCTTCCTCTCCCCACCCTCTCATTTCTTCCTCTCTCTCCCATCATCTCTCCTCATTTTTTTCAATCCTTCCTCCTCCTCCTCCTCCTCCTCCTCCTCCTCCTCCTCCTCCTCCTCCTCTCTCTCTCTCCCTCCCGTAACCCCAATTATTGAAGGTTCCACCACCACCACCACCACCATGGAGCCAACCCAGTAATCTTGTTTTGTTTCAGAACGTTAGTGATGATCTAGGAACGTGACCCCTAAAGCCATCTTTCCGTTTTCTTAAATTCTTCCATTGTTCCTCACTTTGCATCTTTAGTTTTCACCATTTTCAGCTCAGCAACTTCATTGGAAAAATTTAGGTATAATTTTGCCTAATATAAGTGTAGTAGGCAGCTATCAAACAGGGAGGTACTACCGCCTGGGAAGATATTGGAAGCATAATGTGTTGTCTAATGGTAGACCCTGCTGCCATATGGCATCACGAAAATTGTGAACAAGTCTCAGGTTGCTCATCTGACTTTCTGCCTCATTTTCACACAATTGAAGTGTTTCAATTGGTGATACGGAGAGAAGAGAGCCTTGGGAAATATGGAGGAGGTTGACAGCAGGTGGGCTATCCACCTTGCGGAGACGAGGTTTTGTCTTCCGTCAACAGTGCTGCATTAGAGGACTCTTGCGGCTAGGGAAGGCCTTTGCCTCCCTTGCCGAGTCCTTCACTAGAGGAGTGAAGCTGCCTTGATCAACTTTTTTAATTATCTCCCTGTATGCCCTTATTTTGTCGTTCTCGCTCCTCCTGTGTGCAGCATCGAGAGCTAAGTTACGGTGACATGCGGCCATGGGATCAAAAATCCTGATGTCGAAGAAGGCTCGCTGTCCCCGCGTCGAGGATCCTCGAGCACTGACGTCAACATGGGCTTCGTTGGATGTGTTTGAAGTCCTATGTTGGAAAATCTCACCGTCCAATGGCAGGAGGGTCGGTTCTACCCTGACATCACGGCAGATTTCCTTCAACATGTTTGCTGTGAGATCCCTTACTTCGTCATGCCTCATGCATATGAAGCCCCCTTTCTTGCACACCATGGCGTGATCGACGTTATAGGAAGAGTCACACACGCAATGGGAGGGCAAACCTTCGACTGGCCTACCGTACCTTAGAGCATTGGCATCTGTAAATTCTTGTTTATTGAAATTGAAACCATTTGCCCTTATCGGTAACGTAGTTAACCAGTTCGAGGCGCCCACCTCCTGCGCTATAGCTACTTTTTTTTCACTTTGGCCGTGCTGTCGTTCTGTCGTTCTGAGCTATTATGTGGTCAGTGAGGGCTGCCGTGAGCTTAACTGAGTTTTGATGTTCAGTGGCAGCAATCTCCTCTGGATTGGTTAATCCCATTCCTCCCAGTCTCGGTGGAAGTGTAAGAAGTGCTCTTTCTGCTGGGGTTAAGTGAGGGTGTTTCACTAATTTGGGAATGAAATTGACGCTGATAGCTTCTTCCAGAGGGTGGAGGAGGGGTCCGATAACAGGGATAGTGCGCATCATGTAGTTCCAGAAATGCTTGACTCCATGGGTGAATGCCTCAAAAGCCGCATGTGGCTCTGTGTTACTACTACTACAAATACTACTACTTTTTTTTTTTTTTTTTTTTTTCAAAACGGCCTCCAGCCTCCCAATAGCCACACCTTCGCCACCATTTATTTACCTTAATATTAAATATCCTAATACATAAGAAACTATCCTATCTGTGTTAAATTAGTTGAGCCGCAGATCCATGCGGCATTCAGTGACTGTAGCCTCATAGTCGATATCTGCAGCAGTTGTCGGAGTAGGGGCAGAAGCTCTCGTTCCCCTGAGGCAGAGCAAAGCCGACCGAAGGAGAGAGAAGGACAGTCGACATCTCATCCAGGCTGTGACATAACTTCTGGGCTGCTGCTTCTGTTCGGAGATCAGCTCCGCGAGTCTGGCGTAGAAACATCTTGCACTTGGGCCCATCCCACCAGAGGTTGTGAACACTAGAGGAGTGAAGCTGCCTTGATCAACATTTTGAATTCTCTCCCCATATGCCCTTCTCTTGTCGTTCTCGTTCCTCCTATGCGCAGCATCGAGAGCTAGGTTACGGTGACAAACGGCCATGGGATCAAAAATCCTGATGTCGAAGAAAGCTCGCTGTCCCCGCGTCCAGAATCCTCGAGCACTGACGTCCACACGGGCTTCGTTAGATGTGTTTGAAGTCCTGTGTTGGAAGATCTCGCCATCCAGTGGAAGGAGGGTTGGTTCTACCATGACGTCCCGGCAGATTTCCTTCAACATATTTGCTGTGAGATCCCTTACCTCGTCATGCCTCATGCATATGAAGCCCCCCTTCTTGCAAACCATGGCGTGATCGCCATCATAGGAATAGCCACACACGCATTGGGAGGGCAAACCATCTACTGGCCAACCGTACCTTAGAGCAATGGCATCTGTAAATTCTTGTTTGTTAAGGCTGAAACCATTTGCCCTTATCGGTAACGTAGTTAGCCAGTTCGAGGCGCCCACCTCCTGCGCTATAGCTACTTTTTTGTCAAATTTTCTGGAACCAGCAGCAATAGTTGCTGCAACATGTCATTTTGCCAGTTCTGCCGATCTGTTGTAATGGACCTACGGATCTTATTAACTTCGCTGGTGTCCACTTCCCCTGTTGCATTCTGGGCGATTATGTGGTCAGTGAGGGCTGCCGTGAGCTGAAGTGAATTTTGATGTTCAGAGTCAGCAATCTCCTCTGGATTAGTTAGTCCCATCCCTCCCAGTCTTGGTGGAAGTGCAAGAAGTGTTCTTTCTGCTAGGGTTAAGTCGTGGTGTTTCACTAGTTTGGGAATGAACTTGACACTGACTGCTTCTTCCAAAGGGTGGAGAAGAGGTCGGATCTCAGGGATGGTACGCATCAGGTAGTTCCAACGATGCTTGACTCCATGTGTGAATGCTGCAAAGGCCGCATGTGGCTCTGTGTTAGCAATCTCCGATAGAGCATGGATTTCGCTAACCCACTCATTCACTTTTCCCCCTACGTACTGGGTCTTGAAGTCCGTAGTGCCAATTACTGCGCCTAGATGTCTTTGGCCGTCCTTAGTTATTTTGACCTCACTTTCGCCGAAAATCTCCACAGCCCGATCATAATGATCTGGCTTCACGATGAGGAAGGATTTGCTGGCGTTAGGGTGGTACCCTATATGTGGACCTCGCGATGTTACCAGGTCCCACCACTTTTTGATGTCCTCCACTTTTCCTGCTCCTGTGAGGTCATCAGCATATGCCACTTGTTTGACCCCAGTTGTTTCATACTTTATTTCTTGTTGGAGCACTGATAGGCCTATTGCATACATTGCCATTGCAACGGGGTCCCCCTGTGTTGTTCCCTCGGTCGACTGTAGGATGGTATCACCTCGTAGAGCCTTGTTGTTTACTATGTAGAGGTCTGAAGGATTCCTATACGAATTTTCAACATACATCGCAAAGCTAGGACACTTGATCTTGATGTTGTGCAGTGCAGCCTTGCGGTTAAGTATGTTGAATGCGTTTGAGGCATCCACCAGAAGAACGGCCTCACAATCACGCTGCTCAAATATCAATCTCATGGCGTGAATGGCCGCCTCCCCACCAGCCTGGTGGCCAGCACACACTTGTAGGTTCCCTGCTGCTGCCCTGACATTATCCTTTACCACCTCCATTATACACTTTCCGATGATCCGCCTCAGCACTTTCCCCACCCCTATAGGTCTACATCCTGGATTCTTTTCCAGAGGAATAAGGCGGCAGGCCGTCAGAGCCTGGAGGTGATGGCAGCAAGAGGATGCAAGCTTTCTTGCAAGGGTGGCAATGGCAATGCAGAGTTCGCTTGCTACAGGGCCAAACTTGTTAGTGCTGAGGATGACTCTCCAACCGTTTGCATCCAGACCTGAAGGGCCGGCTCCTCCTCGAGTCTTCAGTGCCTTTTTCCACACCATCTCTCCTGTTATTTTCTCGAACAGGACAACATTTGGTGGGATATAGTCACCCTGGAACCTGATGCCTTCATCTTCACTTGCAGGGGGATGTTTCTCTTTCAATAGTTTTAATGTCGCCCTGTTTATTGGCATCACTCCACCGGAGGATTCATGTGTTAGAGATCTTACCGCGAGAGACACTTTTCCCACACGCATTTTGTTTCCAAATTTTCTTGCCACGTCATCGGTGTTTTGCTTTCCGTCACCCGTAGATTTTAGTCTCTCCTGCAGTGTTCTTGCTTCACATAGGAGATCATCTAGGGCCCCAGTCCACCACATTGTCGACCTTCTCTTCATTGCTGCCACATTTTCTTTGTGCTTAGCCTTTGTGTGTGTCCTCTGACAAAATACTACTACTACTTTTACTACTACTACTACTACTACTACTACTACTACTACTACTACTACTACTAATAATAATAATAATAATAATAATAATAATAATAATAATAATAATAATAATAATAATAATAATAATAATAATAATAGTATGGTGCATAGTGTCACAGCGGCCAACCAAAACTGCGGATTTAACAGGGCAATTAGAATTCAGAAATGTATAATGGAACTGATCTGGTCCTTGGTGGGTCTGGGGGGCTGGGGGCTAGAACTCCAATCCCCCCCCCAACCCCCCTGGAGGGTCAGCTGCCAGTAACTGATACTCGCACTTACGCTGCAAGTACTCCCTTGACACTTACCCACAATTTACGAAGCTACTTCCCCTTTAATCTACTCATGTATTACCCATCTATTCATCTACTTATCTACTTTGTTATGTACTGCCTAACTCAATTAATTCCTATTTATTTATCAACCCATACAGTAATCTACCCCTCTATCTATCGAATTAATTATAATTATATATCTAGTTATCAATTTATCTTTCCATCAATATTTGTTTACTCATATTCTGCTTATCTACTACTCATCTATTCATCTACCCAACTTCCCCTAATTCCTTCCTTCCTTCCTTCCTTCCTTCCTTCCTTCCTTCCTTCCTTCCTCCTAACTTTTTTTTCTTTCTTTTCTTCCCTCCTTTTCCTCCTCCTCTAAAATATCTCCCTTCCCTTACCTTTCTCTTCTTTCCTTTCCCTCTTTCATTCTCACCTCACCCCCTCTCCCTTAAGCAACCAACCCCCAGGGAGACATAACTAACCGGGATGAGATAAAAAAGATCTCTTACATCTCGCCTTAGGGTCTCTCTCTGTCCTTTTGGGAGACTAAAGAGAAGGAGAGAGAGAGAGAGAGATAGTTGTATAACGAGAACTGAAAGATAGAAAACACTGAGTAATAGACAGGTAGATAGACAGTGGAGAGAATGAGAGAGTGATAATTAAATAACGAAATTGATAGGTAGGAGAGATAGTACAAGTCAGTTATCCACTGTATCATCTCTCTCTCTCTCTCTCTCTCTCTCTCTCTCTCTCTCTCTCTCTTTTAAACTAGACAAGGACTGAGCAGACAAAGAAAATTGAGAGAAAAGCAATTAATTCCATTTTAATTCAACGTTAATATCATCTTTGACCCTTATTTAAGAGAGGATAGGTTACTTTAAGTTAAATTAGGTTAGGTTTGGTTAGGCTAGGTCAAGTTAGGTAAGGTTAGGTTAGGTTAGGTTACGTTATGTTAAAATTGCTCTCGAGCGAAAAACACCTACTCTCAAGTTAGTCAAGGCGGATTATATACTCACTAAAAACAGTAAAAAAATCCATCGTTGTAAAAATATTCTGAGTTCAATGCATACATAATAAAGAATCCGGCCAGATGATTGATCACTTTACAAATTGTATGACAGATAATATTTGTTTGTCCGTGTCTGTCTGCCTGTCTGTCTCCGTCTGTGTCTGTATTTCACTGTTTCTGACTGTCGGTTTATCTATCTGTTTGTCTGTGTATCTGCCGTGTGTGTGTGTTTGTGTGTGTGTGTGGCGATTCTGTCTTTGCATGATTTCTTTATTTTTATCTCTCTCTCTTTCTCCACCTTCCCTTCTTTATTCTTTTACTCTTCTCTTTACTGTAATTCCCTCTTCCCCCTATTACTCACTCCCTTATCCCCTCTTCCTCCCTTACTCTCCTCCTCTTCCCTTACTTCCCTCTCCCTCCCTTACTCGCCTCTCTCTTCCCTACTCCCCTCTCTCCCTTAGTCCTCACTCCCTCCCTCTTTCCCCTCTCCCTCCCTTACTCCCTAAACTACTCATTTATTCCCGAATATATCATCCCTTCCATTAACAAAAGAAAGAGAAAAACAAATATGCAAAAACACTAAAAAAAATCCTCCACTTCCGGTTATATCAAAATGGCCGCCCACACAATGTTCCAATATTTTTTGTTATATTTTTTCGCGGAGTTACGAGAACAATTAAAATATTGTAGCTTTTGGAGGGGATTTTATTTTAAATTTTTGAAAACATGTTAAAAGGATCATACTAGTGTTTCGTTGAGTTGAGTTTAGTTTAGCTTTTAGCCTTGGGTATAATTGCTGTAGATATTTTTGGGGGAAGGGAATACCAATGTTAGATGTTTTGTTTGTTTGTTTGTTCAGGTGTGGTTAGCTTTTTTAATTATATAGTTCACTCTGAAACAAAATCTTATTAAGGTAATTAAATTTAATCTGATTTAATCTCTCCTGACCCAACTTAACCTAACTTAATTTAATTTAACCTTGTAACCCAATGTAACTTACTCTAATCTAATCTAACTTGATATAACCCACCCTGACTTAACCTATACTAATCTAATATTTACCCTACCGGTATGAAATCCAATGCAAAGTAATCCAACCTAACCTAATGTAATGTAACCTAAGCTAAGCTTTCATAATGCAACTCAATCTAATCTAGGCCAATCTAACCTTACCTAACCTTACCCAATCCGACCTTACCTTAACTAACATAACCTAACCCAACCCAACCTTACTGTGTGTGTGTGTGCGCACAGGGTGGTGTAATGCGCCTAGTGTGGAAGCATTATGCGGGTATTATGCGGGCACTGCTTACTTCCTCTCACTTTCAACTACCGCCGCTGGCTATCTCGTGTGGTGAACAGGGTAGCAGCCTTGCGTAAGTCTTCCCAACCAGCAGGGGATCTCGGAGCAGCAGTGGGCCCAACGGCATGTGGACACGCCCTGGCGCCTACCAACCACTGTTCTGCTTCCTTCCGGATTAACCTTGGTAGATATAAAGCTACAGGAGCAAACTTCGAACATAAAATTTGCGGTGGAGCCCCTCATCAGGCAGACATGCCTACATAGCTCCAGTAAAATCCCAACGGCAGAATAGGTGAAAGAGGTGACCAACGCGGGGACTCAACGACTACACCACTGGATGAAGGTAATGCAAGATGGACAGTCTACTAAGGGGAAACCCAAACAAAGCAGTCCATTGCAACTCTCCCTCTACCCCAGTTGTTGAAACTGCCTGCACCACTGGATCAGGAAAGGGGAGGGCCAAGATGTGTGCTATCCTGCCTCACCACATAAATCAACTCACGTGCAGCCATTCATCCAGTTCATCATATTTTTAATCATCATCAGAAGTTCAGAACCCCTAAGCTCCCAAAAATCCTACGGCCAAAGGCGAGTGGCGACGAGAACAGGCAGAGATGACTGCCGGAAGTCTCTAGGAGCATAGTTAAGATGGTTATTTATGCACTGGGATCCAGGCAGCAGTGCAATCTTTTCCTATATATGCGACTGAGCAGCCCATTCCAGGAGCCACTCTACTCACCCCACATGGGGAGGGGGCTAGAAAAGGTACCCTAAACATAGCCTGCCTGCAAAACCAACCTGACTGGGCAACCTCACACAGTAAGGTCATGCTAATACGGTCGAAAACATATTTACAGATCAAAGAAAAAACAAACTATAGAACCTCTTGTGGTCGCTGCATGGAATGTCAGGACCCTTCTGGATACTGGCACAAATGAGCAGCCATTAGTGAGTCCCTGCTCCCAAACGAGGGTCGACTCGCAGTACTGGGGTCCGGCTATACCTTCTTCTGGTAAAGTAAGCCTGCTGAGGAGAAAAGCCGCATTTACGGAGTTGGCTTTGCCATTAACAGATCCATCCTACATAGGCTAACTGAAATGCCTGTTGGGATCAACAAGCACCTCATGACTCACGTCATGTCTTCTTCATCAGTGCATGCGCCCCAACACTGGATGCAGAGGATAGCATCAAGGAGGCCTTTTATGCCACCCTTGACAGAGTGCTAACCTCTATCCCCAGAGAAGATAAGGTTTTGATCCTAGGTGACTTTAATGCCAGAGTTGGCAGAGATGCTGTCTTATAGTAGGGAACCATGGGGAGAAACAAAATGAGCAAGTGTAATCCCAATGGCCTACTCATCCCCAGTAATTGTGCTGAACACAACCTCACTATTACCAACACTGTGTTGAGGCAGGCCGGCAAGTTCAAGGGTTCTTGACAACACCCACGTTGCCAAGCGTGGCTCAGACCACTGTAACACAGATCGTCACCACGTCCGTGCCAAACTTGCCCTTCACGTTGCCCCCCCCCCCAAAAAAAAACGGCGAAGGCAACTAGCCCCCATGTAATGGCCCCTGTCTCATCAACAGAAGTATTATATAAATGGGTTATTTACATCTGATTTATATTCAGATTCATCCCCTGTAATTTTCCACTACCTATGAGGAGGACACGAACTGAACACGTGAACGGTAGCTTCCCAAGAGGGAGAAGCCCATATGTCAGCATCTATGTAAGCGCGCACCAATGCGACGCCTTTAGTCAGTCACTCACACCAACTAATATCGAACGGACGGTTGATCTACACTCAGGAATTATATACAGAATACTTTTCTAATAAAACAAGAAACTTCAATTGGGTTTCGTTACTAAAGCCCAATATAATATATGTGAACCAACCTGGTTAACTTGGAATTAACCAGCCGTTTCATATAGGTGGCAGCAACGGTGGATAACGGGTATCTCTTTCCGGCCTACATACAAGATGTCAAATTTTGTAAAAACAAGAAAACAAAAAACAGTGACGTGTTACATAACGAATCCGAGTGTTAAAACTGTATCCCGTATCGAGACAATATTTAGTAAGTGCTCCTCATCTCTGTCGACCAGAAGAGGTGCAGAATTATTATTATATCATACAGCCTGTTTGGTGAAATTCCTGTTAGTAACAAGTAATGAACACCAAGAAAGCATATTGTCAGCGATCTACGAATGTGTGGTCTACAATACAGTGTTGCAGATGGTTTCATAAACTTTACTAACAAGTGACATTTCATAAGTAGCTGGACGGTTGTGTGGTTTCTCGAGCGTTGAGTGCAGAATTTCCGGTGTCGTTAGACAGTTCTCCATATATACGAGACTGCAGAAGTGACACACGGCAGAGGCGACATCGTATCGGCGACGGAAGGAACCTGATTCGTCTTAGGTCAGCGGCATTTGTTCTACTGTGGAAGGTATTCCCCTGTCGTGAAGTGGACTCACCCGACGTCGTGATTGCAGTGCATCATTCTCGTTGCCAGGGACACCAGCCGGAGGCGCGCGCATTGAAGGACGATTGAAGAGGCCCAGCCTACTCTCACCCCACCACAGCTGGACGGATCGCGTTTTCTATTGTTATGCCGTCTCTTAATTTACTTTAATATCCAAGGTTCTTGGCGTAACCAAAAAAAAAAAAAAGAGTGAAGTAAATCAAAAGGGAATAAAAATATATAAAGTACACCTTTAAGAATTAATTAAATTAAATAATAACAATAATAAAGAGCCTCGTAGGCTGTCACAACAAATTGATTCACTATCGAAACCTTTAAGACACAAATGATACTAAAAACATCGAAACTTCAACAGAACTGCTTTAAACATATAAAATAAAAATAAAGCATTGGATTACGTTAACACAGCATAAACATATAAATAACTATCACTGAAATTAAGTATCGTGAAACAACACTGAATTACTTAAATGTAACTAAGCAAGCACTGATGGACACATAAGAAACATGAATAGGTACTCACATAGATATACCACATTGGTGGCGACAGGAACAACACAAATAAAATAAGTATAATTAACAGGTGACAGGTGTCACTCAAAAGAATGTGAACTGAATGACGAGAGGACTGGACTGCGCTCAGTCTACTGGTGACTACTATATATAGGGTCAGCTCCTGCCAATGAGACCAGCCGGTGAAACATGGGTCGTTTAACGATGCAGATGGTCGTTAGAGAAACAAAGAATGCTTGTTACAATACTAAATGAAGAAATAAGATGGGCTTGAACAAATAATAACAGTTAAAACCTTAACAGCACAGGGTAAGGTGACTAGATTATATAATAGTAAATATAACACATCACTACAGGAATAATATGGAACAACATGGAAGCATGCTATATAAAAAAAAATTGAAAAATACGACACGGTCGTAACACTATACAGATGCTATAACTCCTGTATTATTTCAAAAGTATACATAGTTTATACACACATTAACACGTTCGAGACATAACTTCACAACGATAGGTCATCTGATAGGGTATGTCATTGAAATCTGTGTCTTACGTGTATTCATGTGTACTGGCGTAATATAATTTGCAGTAATTATTTCTTATCTGTTTAATCATTCATATTTTAATTATTTTAACTATAATTTTTATCATTTCCTATAAATGAGAGGCAAGTTTTTGCTTTTACCATTAATTATTGTCTGGCTAAACTGAAACTTATTGGATAAATTTTCAAAGTTTCCAATGTATAAATCCGAAGACATTACTCACCTAGCACAATTATTTGCTGACTGTTTACAATTAGAGGATAAATGTCACTTGTCAACTGCAGAGACTGAATTTGGACTTAAGCCGGAAACACAGTCAGACGTTTCGGTAGAAAATAGTGAGCAGTTAATTGAGGAATCGTTTGACGACTTAAACCACCGTGCTTTACAGTCGGGGAATCAATATAGTACCTCACCTATACTTACACAGGTAATTTCTAACCCTGTTCCTGGTGACAGTGTGTCAGTTGATTTATCATTATCACCCCCATTAACTGAACCTTCCGTTAGGAGTAAAAAACGTACTGGCTTACTAACTTCTAAAGCTAAAATAGCTTACTCTAACACTCTACCCAATAATGCTACCACGTCAACTAACCCTGATAATGTTGTTCATATAATGCAGCGTGGCGCCTACGTTCGTAATTTTACGGGTCAGGATGATTTTCGAGTAGCGCATTTTATTCGTGCATGTGAAGACACCATGTGCACTGCAAGAATTACCAGTGATGAAGAGAAAAAGGCATTTGTGCGTTCCCACATTACGCAGGGATCACATGCTGGAAATCATTTAAATGCTTATGGTTTAACAGACCCTAGCTATGAGAAATTCAAGGGCACCCTCATTGGAATTTTTGGGGGCAGGTCCCAGTTGGGCCAATTACAGTGGATCTTCAGGTGGCTGGATCGTTGTACTCCTGTGGTTCACGCGTAAACACCGGTGGTGGCAGGGGAAGTGCGCCAAGATATGGAAGCGACCTTCCTGAATTCAGATTGGTACGACCAGGATAACAGGATGTCACCGACAAATGTGGAAACGCTGATCGAATTAATTAGTTTCCTATCAGTAGTTCGTCGTCCTTTATACAGCCGTGCACAGGAGGTTCAGTTTGTACCACCTATTGATATGGTAGACTACACAAACAAACTGTGTCCCACGGCTACGGGACCTTTGATGGCGCGACCCTCCTTGACTACGGCACAACCCCAGATGGCACAAATGACACCACCCCAGATACCTCAAACGACACCATTGGCTCCAATTGCACCTCCACACCGGACATTCAAGCAACGTCGTTCTCTAAGATGTACTCATTGTAATAAACGAGGCCATAAAATTGACGATTGTTTCCAGCTCCAAGGTAATGGTGTTAAATTACAAGAGACAACAGGTGCCAAGCAGCAGTCAAGGTCATACACGGAGGCGGTTAAGGCGACACCTCCACCTACCCAGAAATCACGCATTTGGTGTGAACTCCACAAGTCGACATCTTACAGCACATAAGAGTGCGCCTTAGTGATGAAGGTCAGGAATTTAGACTTTGGTGAAACCCATGTGGCGCAGAAGCGTAAACATAATCGTTCCCAAGACAGGAAGTCGGGGGAAGACCAGCGCCCGCCACAACAAGAAGAGGGATAGGTTCATTGTTTCCTGCTTCTCCCCACAACACTTCTATAGCAGCCTCGTTAGTAGCGGCGCTAAGCAAAGTGGAAGTGTTGTCAGTGCCGGTGAGAGTGGATAGTACAAGATTGGCTCTTGATATAGATACGGGTGCTTGCGTGAATGTTTTGGCCTTGACATCCTATCAGGAGTTACAACGTAAATTCCCTCACCGTGATTTCAAATGGAGGCCTACCGACGCTGATCTCCAAGGAGTATCTGGCACGCAGTTGAGCATTAACGGAATGGTGACGTTACCACTCAGATTCTCAAGACGTGGTGCTCCCTCCTACGCAGACTTTTATGTGGTTCAGCAGTTTAATTTGCCAGCTGACGGGTTACTTGGTCTCCCAACCCTTAGAACTCATAAAATAGATGTTCATCCTCGTAATAATACTATTACGTTTAAAAGTGTTTCCTTTAGCGCTATGCGTCATTCTACACCCTTGCTACCGCTAGGTCGAAAGTGTTGTCCACCATTCCCACTCAGAGGAAGGCGGAAACTGTGTCAGAGCTAACCCAAGACCTCACACCCTCACTTTCCCAGCATGATTATTGCAGCAACAGTTGGAAAATCGTACCTGCAGTCTTGAAGAGTACTCTCCATTATCAGAATGAGGAATTCACCAAAGCAACTGTCGAATTACGTGACGTGTACACGGGCACTGATGTTGTATGTTTCCCGGAAACGTGCAAGGTAAAAGGGTTGTCGTGCGAGTCGACGTTAAGCACGATACGCCCTGGTGAATAGAACAGGCGTTCAGCGAGTATTAAAGAAAGGATGTTATTTGTGTGATTTTCTAGTATATCACAACAATGTCGAAGTACAGCCTACAAAATTCCCATAGGTAGTATTGTTACGCAATCCCAACAGACGAGGCAAGAGAGGATAGATCAAATAGCGCCACATGTTAAGGTGATCGATCATCCTCAGGGCAAGACACGCCTTTTGGAGCTGCTTGCTGACTACAGAAATATTGTAGCCTTGCCAGGGGAAAAGCTAGGACAGACAGACTTAACATCCCATCATATGGCATTAAAGGAGGGAACAAATCCTATCTATCTACCAGCTTACAGACTACCTCATAGCCAGCGCGCTGTAGTTCAAGATATGGTGCAAGATATGTTGGATGAGAATGTTATTAAGCATTCTAAGTCCCCTTTTAATAGCCCTTTATTCCTCGTCCCGAAAAAGGATGGTGGATGGCGCCCTGTTATTGATTTCAGGTGCGTTAATGAAAAAACGATCCCAGATAGGTACCCTATGCCTGTCTTGGATGACATATTGCAGTCCTTAGGTAAGGATAATGCAGTATTTAGCAACTTAGATTTGCTTAGTGGGTATTGGTAGATACCACTCGATGAGAAATCACGAGAGGTCACGGCGTTTAGCACGCCACTGTGCCACTTTGAGTTCCTCCGGATGCCATTTGGTCTAAGGAATGTCCCACTAACATTTCAAAGAATGATCAACACCCTGTTTGCCGGATTGATTGGTACCACAGTCTGCGCTTATTTGGATGATCTAATAGTAGTCAGTAAGGACGTTGATTCCCATCTGATTAAACTGCGTGAAGTGTTGGAAAAACTTTCCACAGCAGGTCTTAAAATTAAACTCTCAAAATGTGAGTTTCTAAAATCCAGAATCCATTTCCTCGGTCATGTAATTGACGGTGAGGGCATACACACAGTTATTGATAAAGTAAAAGCTGTATCTCAGTTCCCGCGTCCTACCTCAGTTGATCATGTGCGTAGTTTTCTTGGCTTATCTGGATATTATCGTTCTTTTATCAAGAACTATGCAACATTAGCATCGCCCCTAACACGGTTGCTCAAAATAGATGCAATGTTTATATGGGACGCTGAACATGAAAATAGTTTTGCGGCATTGAAGATAGCGCTTACCAATGCCCCTGTTCTAGCATTCCCTGACTACAATCAACCTTTCACCCTCTGTACTGACGCTTCTGGACTTGGAATCGGAGCTGTACTCATGCAAGAGGATACGCGTGGAAAGTTTAGAGTGACAGCTTTTGCAAGTCGTAAGCTTATTGATGGTGAAACACGTTATTCGGTAACGCATTTTGAAACGTTAGCCATTGTGTGGGAACTTAAGAAATTTAAAGACATTTTCTTTGGATATAAGATAACTGTTTTTACTGATCATGCGGCAGTAACTGAGCTGTTCCATGGCAGAAACTTATCAGGCAGATTAGCCGAGTTTAGGTATTCACTGGGAAGGGCGAATGTTGTCGCCGAAGCCTTGTCAAGAAATATAGCACCAGTGATGCCTGTGTCAACGTTCACTTTTTGGCAACTGGAAGATGAGCAACGACGCGACCCATTATGGTCAGCAGTCATTTTTGCTCTCGAATCGGGAGAGGAAGTTAAACTCCCCAAATTAATTCTTCCCTTAAGTCAGTTTGAATTACGACATAACATACTCCATAGATCGAAAAAGACGCCAGAGGGTATTGTTTCTCAAATAGTCGTACCTGACACGTTGTGTGAAACGATTATAACATTGTTCCATGATGTCCCACAGGCAGGTCACCGGGGCCGTGACAAATGCTTGGCGGAATTAAGAAAGAAGTATTTCTGGAACACAATGAAGAAAGACATAGAATTACACATTGCTAATTTGGCGTGTGCTCAACATAAAGGTTCTACAGGATCACCGGCCCCGATTCTACAATATCCTACACCAGACCGTCCGTTTGACACAGTCGCTATTGACTTGTTACAACTCCCGAAGAGTCATCAGGGATCAGCGTACGTCTTAGTGTGTGTGGATCATTTTTCTAAATTCGTGGTCTTGGTCCCACTAAAAGATAAAACAGCCGATTCGGTGGCCTATGCATTAGTGATGAATCTTATATGTCCATATACTACGCCTAAAGTTCTTCTCTCTGACAATGGGACAGAGTTCAAGAATCAGCTAGTACCTCAAATATGTGCGCAATATGGAATTACGCAAAGTTTTGTGACAGCTTATCATCCACAGGCTAATGGCGTTGTTGAGAGAACCAATCGCAAGATCCTGGAGATACTGCGCCCGATTGTGAGTGATTTGCAATACACATGGGAAGATTGGTTACCGCAGGTTGCAGCGTCTATTAATGGGTCGATTAATAGCTCTACGGGCAATTCACCCTACTACATTGTATATGGTATAGATAAACGTCTACGCCCAACCCTGTTTTAGCAGCGTACCGCGCTGAAATGATGGTCAAGCAACATAAACATGCTAAACCTGTCGTGTTAAACGTAGGAGATGCTGTTATGGTACGAGAACCTGAAAGGAACTCCAAACTTTCGGCGAAGTTTTCGGGTCCATTCCGCATTATTGCCAAAGAAACAGGCAACAAATTAAAATTTTGGAAACCTAACGCACAGATTGCAGATGTCGTGCATGCGGATCGTCTTAAGAAGACCCATGAGAATTTATTGCCCACAGTTGATGATGATGTGATAGACACCTCTTTGCAGACTGTACAGAAGCAGAGTGTGCCGAATGACTATTGTATGAAACTTCGTTCTGCAAGTAGATATTAAAACGTGTGTAATCTCTTTCAGAATGGCTTGGAACATCATTGTGTTGCTTCTACTGTGTTATGGCACCGTTGTGTTGACAGACATGTCCACATCCGTCCTCAAACCAGGTGCGCTTGTTGCACCCCTTGGACGCGTTCTCATAGTTGAGGACGTGGTGAACATCAAGTATGAGTTCCATGGACTGCTCCAACTTCCCCGTCAGATGGAAAACGTCGACGCGCAACTACAATCAGCATTGGACATCCTTCATGGTCTCAGTTCAGCTACTAATGTATTGACGATGGTTACACAAACTATTGAACTTCTACACTTTCGTCTCATGAACCTTCGCAAGCTTCTCGTCGCTGTTGAAAAAAGCATACCAGCGTCTGAAGTTGATCTTGCAAAAGAAGTGCGTTCTCAGACATGACGAAAAAGGGGTTTATTTAATTTTGTGGGTCTTATCCAAAGCACTCCGTTTGGCACAGCAACGGCGGACGATGTAGCTAAATTGGGGGACCGAATGAACATTGTCGATCAAGCTGTATCTCAGCAGAATCGCGTTATCTCTCAAACATTTCATGCGATTACTGCTTTAGAATCAAAAGTTAATGCGATAATATCGGAGTCTAACCATGCATCGAGGGTTGTTAATAAGTTACAGAAATCAATCCCAACGTTAGAGTGGCTCCTTAATTTCACAGAATATTTGCATGCTGCGGAAATTTTAGTTTAGAAGGTTGTTACCTGTAATAACGAACTAAAAAATTGACAGCATAGTAGATGCAGGGATGGCGCGTGTGGACGCAAAGCTTGTGCCTGTGCAGACGCTTCTTGATGCTTTACAGATTGCCAAGTTGCAGTATCACTTAACTCCTATTTTTAATGATAATGAGGTTGAATATTATTACCCTCTGTTGGAGTCGACTCTCACGCACAGTGCTATTCTCATCCACATCCCTATGCGAGGGCAACATCAGTTTAATGCATGGCATTTAGAACCCTTCCCCTGGTTTGTTAACGACACACTGTATACTCTGGATAGGCCTAAAGAAAGTTTCCTTATAGATGAAGATTATTCTTTATTGGCATTAGAGGATCCTGAGGTACTCTCGCGGTGTAAGTCGTCATATCTACACCTACACGTATGTCCAGCCTATATTTTCGCGTTTATTCTTGCTGCAGAGGAAGTATGTACGCACAGCACTTGCGCAATGCAGTTATAGGCCAGTTAGTGTCAAAACTGTGTTTCACGCTCATCTCCACAATGTGCAGTATTTATTCTTTCCAAATACAACTACTGTTATTTTAAAATGCCATGATGGTGTTAAGCAACTAGTTGTGAAAGGTCATTACAAGGCTCCGGATTATTGTGAAATCACTTATGGTTCATTACGGACCTTGCCTACTCATCAGCACTTTGCCTTAAATATAAAACTCAAGTCTGCTTTAATTCCACTTCCTGCCATGAATTTCACTGTAAAGGATATTCAGATTGTTTCAGAGAAATTAAAGGTCATTGCATTCTTGAAGGAGACAAAACTTGCTGATTTGAATAATAATTTGCCATTTTATTTAGCACAGGAATTTGCTATACCTGGTCTCACAATTCCCACTATTATGTTAATTTTGGCAATCATGTTTCTGTTTTGTTATTATAAGTCAGTGTCATCCAAAATGAAAGTTGTACATAACATTTTAACCGGTAAGACACTAAAGTATAGGGCCCCTGTAGTAGATAAAACCCCTACAGTCGTAGAATCCCCAGCTTAGTGTCTACACCTTTGTTTATAACATGGTTAGGGTTGTATAGGATGTGCAGGAAATAAGCTCTGTGAGCTTATTTAGGCCTCACAGAGCTTGGCCTGTGGTGACCGAGCGATGTAATGGCCCCTGTCTCATCAACAGAAGTATTACATAAATGGGTTATTTACATCTGATTTATTTTCAGATTCATCCCCTGTAATTTTCCATTACCTATGAGTAACCCTTACCAGGTGCTGCAGGGAGCTGGCGAGGAAGAGAAGAGGCAGGACGGTATGGATCAAGGAGAGGAAAGGGCAGTTGTACAAACCCTGCCCACAGGTAAGGTCGTGGTAGTTGGTGACAGCCAGGTGAGGTTTATGGATAGGGCTTTTTGTGTGAGAGATAGGAAACGTAGGATTAGGGTGTGTTTTCCTGGGGCTGGGATAGGGCATGTAGCCGAGAGGTTAGACAGGGTTTTGTCAGGGGAGGGTACCAATCCAGTAGTGTGTCTTAGTGTGGGAGGAAACGACATAGGTAAGGTTAGGAGTGAGGAACTTTTCAAGAGGTATAGGGAGGCGCTGGGGAAGATTAGAGATAGGGGAGGGATCCCGATAGTATGTGGTGTCTTGCCTAGAAGAGGGGTTGGTCGTGAATGGCTGTCCAGGGCAATTGCTATAAATTGCCGACTGGAAAAACATTGTGCAAACAATGGTTGGGCATTCATTGATAACTGGCAACGATTCTATGGCAACGACTACCTGTACTGTCGCGACGGAGTACACTTGTCTCGTGAGGGGGTAAAGACGTTGTCTGCATCCCTGGAGCGTGAAATTGTCACTCCGAAGGGGGGGTTTCGCCAGTAGAGAGGGGTCGGGGAAAGTGGGAATCAAAAAACAAGCAGGTCCTGGGAAGTAAAATTAGTTGCTCAGGACAAGGGGTAAAACAGGACCAGGGAAGAGTAGGTTTAAATGTATACTATACAAACAGTAGGAGCGTTAGAAATAAAATAGACTTGCTGAGAGCGGTTGTATGTACCGAGAATGTAGACGTCATAGCAATCACCGAAACTTGGATGAATCTGGCGAGCAAAAATTTTTTATCAGAGTACCACATAGAAGGGTACAACCTTTTTCACAAGGACAGGGAAGGTAGGAAGGGGGGAGGGGTCGCACTCTTCGTCAAGGATACATTAAAATGTTGTACTAATAATTCAATAAAGGGTGAAATAGGAACCGAGTCTGTGTGGGTAGAAATCACGGAAGGAAGAGAAAAACTAATTATGGGAGTGATTTACAGGCCCCCAAGTCTTGGCAAAGAAGCAGCTCAGCCCATATGGCAGGAAATGAGTAGGGCAGCAAAATATAACAACCTATGCATTATGGGGGATTTCAACTTCAGAAATATTGACTGGGACAACATTGTAGGCGACTATGAATCTGAAGACTTCCTAGACGCAGTACAGGACAATTTTTTGAAACAACTAATTACAGAACCTACTAGAGGTGACAATATATTAGACCTAGTATTAACAAATAAAGAAAATATTATCAGAGATATCACAGTAGGGGAAGAACTAGGTAACAGTGATCACAGAGAAATCAGGTTCACCCTAAATTGGGAAACGAAAAACAATGACAATATGGTCAGAGTCCCAAACTTTCGGTTGGCGGATTATCAGGGGTTAAGAAGGTACCTAGGTGAGGTCACCTGGGAACAGTCACGTCAGTTCCCAGTAGGAAGGGGTGAGGTCATAGATGACACAACAATTGATCATGACTATAATATATTCACTAGTATACTACATAAAGCACAAGAACAAAATATACCACACAGAAAAATTAGGTCAAATAAGAATGAGCCAAGGTGGATGACCAGAAAACTTAAACATGACATACTAATAAAGAAAGGAATATATAAGAAATTAAAGGGAGGGGAGGAGCAGCTCAGAAACAGGTATAATGAACTATCTAGGAATATTAAGACAAATGTAAGGAAAGCAAAGAGAGACTATGAAATCAAAATAGCAAGAGAATCCAAGGCGAATCCCAAGGGATTTTTCCAGGTATATAGGACAAAGGTCAAGGACAAAGTTGGGCCTTTAAAGTCAGGGAGGGGAGAAGTGATAAATGGCAGTGAAGAAATAAGCAAAGCATTGAACAGCTACTTCTTATCAGTTTTCACAGAAGAAATTTGCGATGAAATTCCGGAGGTGGAACTGATATTTAAGGGAAAGGAAGAAGAGAAATTAAAGAATATCACTATCAGAAAAGAGGATGTTCTTAAGAAGGTAAATAAACTAAGTATACAAACTCCCCAGGGACGGATGAAATTTTTCCTCTAGTCTTAAAAGAGTGTAGGGAACAGATTAGGGGACCCCTCGTAAACTTATTTACAAAATCATTAGACACTGGAGTTGTGCCAGAGTTGTGGAAACAGGCAAATGTAGTACCCATACTCAAAAAGGGAGACAGAGCATCAGCGTCAAATTACCGGCCTATCAGTTTGACGTCAGTAGTGGGGAAATTTCTTGAATCAATTATAGCAGATAGCATCCGATCGCATCTAGAGAAAAGCAAATTAATCTACGACTCTCAACATGGGTTTACAAAGGGAAAATCTTGTCTAACAAATCTGCTAACGTTTTTTAGGAAAGTCTTCGAGGTAGTAGATAATGACGAAAATTACGATGTTATTTACTTAGACTTTAGCAAAGCATTTGACAGAGTACCGCATCAGAGGCTTCTGAGAAAAATTAAGGCTCATGGTATCGAGGGGAAAGTTTTAAATTGGATAAAATCATGGCTCACCGATAGAACGCAGAGGGTCAGCGTAGATGGTGTTAAATCTGAGTGGGGCCGTGTAACCAGTGGGGTTCCCCAGGGGTCAGTACTAGGCCCACTCTTGTTCATAATCTACATAAACGATTTAGATACTGGGATCAGCAGTGACATAAGCAAGTTTGCGGATGACACCAAAATAGGGCGGCAAATTAATTCAGGGCAGGATGCAAATGCATTACAGGAGGATCTAAATAAACTGCAGGGGTGGTCTGAAAAATGGCAAATGAAATTCAACATCAGCAAGTGCAGCGTACTTAATATTGGAAGAACAAATACTTATAATGTATACAGCCTTAACAACATCAACCTAGAGAAGTCGACTTGTGAAAGAGACCTAGGGGTACTTGTAAGCCCGGACCTACGGCCTAGAAAGCAGTGCGTTAATGTTCGAAATAAGGCAAACAGAGTATTGGGTTTTATATCTAGAAGTGTAAGTAACAAGAGTGCAGAGGTCTTATTGCAACTATATCTTGCGCTAGTTAGGCCGCACCTCGATTATGCGGTTCAGTTCTGGTGCCCCTATTATAGAATGGATATAAATTCATTAGAGTCGGTGCAGCGAAGAATGACAAAAATGATTCCGGGACTTAGAAACCTTCCATATCAGGATAGGTTAAAGAAACTTAACTTGCATTCCCTAGAAAGACGAAGAGTGCAGGGAGATATGATAGAAGTATTTAAGTGGGTGAAAGGAATCAATGAAGGGGATATAGATAAAGTTCTTATAATATCCGAGCAGGATAGGACTCGGAGCAACGGATTCAAGTTGGATAAGTTTAGGTTTAGGAGGGAGATAGGAAGAAACTGGTTCACAAATAGGGTGGTGGATGAGTGGAATAAGCTTAGCAACTTTGTAGTAAGTGCGGGAACTCTGGAAAGTTTCAAAAGGAGGCTAGATAGATTCATGGATGATAGAGAGTGGTAGTAACTCTCGACAGGAGCTGCCATGCACAGGCCAACCGGCCTATTGCAGACTCCTTATTTTCTTATGTTCTTATGTTCTTATGAACACGTGAACGATAGCTTCCCAAGAGGGAGAAGCCATCCCTTTCTCATCACACTCATAAATAGTGGAACTTAAGGTTGATCTACACTCAGGAATTATATACATAATACTTTTCTAATAAAACAAGAAACTTCAATTGGGTTTCGTTACTAAAGCCCAATATAATATATGTGAACCAACCTGGTTAACTTGGAATTAACCAGCCGTTTCACCCAGAAGAAGTTTTAACACCAAAAGAATGGAGGATCAAGTAATAGAACTTGCTTGCAGAGAGCAGCTCGACGATGGGCTGATAAACAACCCAAACACAAACAACCTAAATTCGAGTGCCGAATGAGGTATCCTGGACGCTGTCACCACAAAAACCTGCAGCGAGATACTAGGCCAAATCTAAAGTAATCACCAATATTGGTTTGATGAAAATAGACAGGAAATCAACCGACTCATCGATGATAAACGGTGCTTTAGAACAACTCTCGGTTTCGGACGAAAGCCGTTATCTTCCACCAGAAGAAAGTGAGGGCACAGAGCAAACTATGGAAAAATAAAGCTTGTGAAACACAAACATTTTCGGATCAACAGAAGGTACATGAATTTTTAAATTCCAATAAAATAATGTATGTCTCAACTACTCATAGCGTGGCACCCCTCCTCTCATTCGACGGTAACTCCCTAATTAAAGATGAAGACGGTATCCGTCAGCGCTGCATAGAGTGTTGCGTTCAGTGCTCAACTGAAATACCAATGTGGATATCCTGACTACCCATCAGGTCCCTCAGCACCCAGAGTTGACCCACCTCAGGTATCCTGCATCCCGTGATGAGGTAGCTACTGCCACCAAGCAGACGAAAAATGTCAAAGCAACAGGGCCTGATGGAGTCCCTGGCAAAGTTTATAAAGCAGGAGGACCTCTGCTTACCAGCCGTCTCCACTTTCTCTGGAGAATATATGGGTGAAGGAAGAAATCCCCCAAGCTCTTAAATATGACTCCATTGTCAATATTTAGAAGAACAAGGGAGACCAGTCAGACTGTGGCAACTACCGCGAGATCTCACTGTTGTCCGCAGTGGGCAAGATCATTGCCCGTGTCCTCCTAAACAGACTTCTTTCCTAGGTGGAAAACTTCCTCCCAGAATTTCAATTTGGCCTTAGACCATCACGTGGCACCACTGACATAATCGTTACTACCTGGTAGATACAGGAAAAGTACAGAGAACAGCGCCATGTCTTGTACATGGTCATCATCGACCTTACTAAGGCCTTCGACATGGTCAACAGGAAAGTCCACTGGCGGACCCTCAGTCGTTTTCCCTGCCCACCAAAATTCATCGCATTTGTGAGGAAACTGCATGATGGCATGAACGGTACTGCCCTACACAATGGCACCGACTCTGAGCTCTTCCCCATCCAAACAGGTGTAAAACAAGGAAGTGTACTGGCACAACTTTATTTTCTATTTTATTGACAACCTTCCTTACTCGTGCCAGTGCCAATTTAACCGGCGGTGTGGACATCCAGTACCAGATGAAGGGACTTTTCAACATAAGACGACTCCAGGCATGCACATAGGTGTAGGCTGCTTCAATAACTGAACTTCAGTATGCAGACGACCTCACCCTCGTCACTCACACTGAACGTGACCTACAGGAGATCCTGACCACCTACGCAGATGCGTATGTACAGTCAGTCGGAGATGCAGCTGTTGAGTTGCCAATTCATTAACATAATTTTCTTCATTATTTAAGGAAATATACGAAAATTTGGAAACTTCTCATGACCTTAATAATAACAATGAATAGTTTATTATTATAAAAATTCTACCTTTGGTTTGTTTCATAATTATCCTGACAGTGATACAGCCGAAAACAGATCCACCAATCACAATCACCTTTACATACAGCCTTCCTTTATCAAGTATTGCCAGGTAAAATTGCGAGCACGAGACCCAGGATGGGGTCAGTGCATATATGGCTGACTGTACACTTTGGCCTTGAGGTGAATGTACTTAAGACTCAGATTCTCATCCAGCCTACCTCTAGCTCAATCACACCTTCACCATCCATATAGGTTAACAATATTACCTTCTCTAATGTTTCCCACTTTCAGTACCTTGGCTTCCACCTGTCCACCACCACCAATATTGATGAAGAGATTCAACAACGGATCAGATATGTATCTAAAGCCTTTGCCAGAATCGGTACACGTGTCTTTAACTGTAGGGAGCTGAAATTATTTATAAAGTTGCACGTATATCGAGTAGTACTCACCATCCCCGTGTATGGAAGTGAAACATGGGTCACATACATAAGGCACCTCAAGGCACTTGAAAATAAATGCTAGTATTCTCGCTGACATAAACTGTTGGAGCATCGTGGTTACCATTATCCATGAACAACTACATTCGACTGGCCATGTTACCCACATGGACAACAGAAGAATGCCAAACTAGTTACTTTACAGTCACCTAACGAATGGTAAACGTAACGCTTGCTGGCAACAGAAAAGGTATAAGGATATAATAGTCTGAGGACAAACCTGAAAAAAGTGCCAAATCGACTCCCACACCCGGGAGATGATCACTCCATGCTGTACTACTTTGCTGTCACTCGGAATCGAGTATGACGATCATTCAGCTATGAGGCAGTGATATGAGTTATGAAGGATGTCACGTTCGTTGGTGAGTTTTAAGGTGACTAAAGAGGCCAATACAAGAACGGTAGGATCGTTCACAGATGTTGCACATGTGGATGGTTCCATCTAGTGGGGGAGAGGTGGCGACAGATATTTTCTTGCGGTGGCACTTCTCTACCTTGGTTTGCAGTCGGGCTAACTCGAAAGTATTGACACCTTCTCATGTGGTGCTCCTCCAAGCGTTGAGGTGAAGGGGATGATTTGGCACTTTTTCAGGTTTGTCTTAAGACTATCCCTATAACTTTTCACTTGCCCACCAGCGTTACGTTTACTATTCGTTAGGTGACTGCAAAGTAGCTGCAATTGCTTTGGCAGTCTACTGTCGTCCATGAGGGTAACATGGCCATTTCAACGTAGAACAAACATGGAAAATGATAACCTCGATGCTCGTACAGTTGGTGTCAGCAAGTGTTCTGGCATTTGTTCTCTTGTCTTCCCAGCGAGCTCGGAGGATGGAATATAGAATACGTTGATGAAAATTTTCAAGTGCCTTGAGGTGCCTTCTGTATGTGACCCATGTCTTGCTGCCATATAGCAGGGTGGGGAGGACCACTGCTCGATATACGTGCAACTTTGTAGATGAATTCAATTGTCTACAGTTGAGGACACAGGTACGGAGTCTGCCAAAGGCTTGAGATGCAGATCTGATCCGATGTTGAATCTCTTCATCAATGTCCGCGGTGGTGGATAGGTGGGACCGAGATACTGAAAGTGGGTAACATTAGAGAGGGTAGTACCACTAAGCTGGATGGATGGTGGAGGTGTGGCTGAACCAGGGGAGGTGAAAGAGAATCTGAGTTTTACGTACATTCACCTTAAAACCGAAGTGTGAATTCGGACCTCAATAAGTGGGACCAAGTGCAAGTTGCTTCTACGCCAGACTCGCGGAGGTGTTATCTGAACGGAAGGAGCAGCCCAGAAGTTATGTTACAGCCTGGTTGAGATGTCGACTGTCCTTCTCTCTGCTTAGGTCAGCATTGCTTTGCCTCAGGGGAACGAGAGCATCGGCCCCAAAGCCGACAACAGTCGCAGATATCGACTTTGAGGCAACAGTCACTGAATGCCGCATAGATCTGCGGCTCAACTAACAACACAGCTAGGGTAGCTACTTACAGTATGAATTAGGATAGTTAATTTTTAGGTTATAAAATGGCGGTGAAGGTGTGGCTATTGGGGGAGACTAGAGGCCATTAAAAGAAAAAAAGTATTTAATACAAGCCAGATCGACATCAACTTTTTTACATGGCTGCATGTCACCGTCCTTACTCGATGTGCACACAGGGAATAACTCATACAAGATTCCAAAACGTTGATAAAGGCAGCTTCACTCCTCTAGTGTTCACAACCTCTGGTGGGATGGGACCAAGTGCAAGATGTTTCTACGCCAGACTCGCAGAGGTGATCTCCGAACAGAAGCAGCAGCCCAGAAGTTCTGTTACAGCCTGGATGAGATGTCGACTGTCTTTCTCTCTCCTTCGGTCGGCTTTGCTCTGCCTCAGGGGAACGAGAGCATCGGCCCCAAAGCCGACAACAGTCGCAGATATCGACTTTGAGGCAACAGTCACTGAATGCCGCATAGATCTGCGGCTCAACTAACAACACAGCTAGGGTAGCTACTTACAGTATGAATTAGGATAGTTAATTTTTAGGTTATAAAATGGCGGTGAAGGTGTGGCTATTGGGGGAGACTAGAGGCCATTAAAAGAAAAAAAGTATTTAATACTATTCAGAATACAGACCAACTCTCTTTACTACTCTCTGTTATCACAAAATCTTTTAGCAAGTTTGTTTTCCTTAACTGGAATAACTCAGTACAAACTTTGCCTGATGACCTAAGTTGTAAATCAACAGTCCTTATTAGAAGCAACAGTATTAAGACAAACGTATCTGTAAAATGACCCCAATGTACAGAGAACTGCAATCAAAGTATCGTAGAGTACAGCATTAATTACAGAGAATAGGAAAAGTTCCCATGTCTTAATAGTATCATATAGGTGTTTTATTAATTGAATCTGATAGAAAAACACTTAAGATTTATAAAACTTTTGTCATGTACAAATGCTGGTAAGCTCGGCTACCTCATACACAAAGTAAATACTGAGTTAAACATTGCCTCTTCAAAAGCTATGTAGCCGATCAAATACCTCTCTCTCTCTCTCTCTCTCTCTCTCTCTCTCTCTCTCTCTCTCTCTCTGACGGTAATTCCTTAATGAGATCAGAGCCCTGATCCCTGTGATATCAAACAGGGTGAACTAGATGAACGATAGAAATAGAGTCTCTCTCTCTCTCTCTCTCTCTCTCTCTCTCTCTCTCTCTCTCTCTCTCTCTCTCTCTCTCTCTGGGTCTTTTGAAAAGCATAATTTTCCGGTTCGTTTCACCACTTCTAACAATAATCAAATTTTGACCTCAGAGTCGAGCGAGAGGGAGAATGGGAGGGAGAGTGTGGAGTGGGAAAAGAGGGAATAAACGAGTGGTATTATGGGAGAGGGATGGAAAAAGTAAAGTGGGAATAAAGGAAAGAAGCGAGTGGTAAGGGGGGGTTGGGAGGGTGGAGCGAGTGGTAGGGGAAGGGGGGTTGGAGAGAGTGAGTGGGAGAGAGGGAAGGAGGGAGTGGTACGGGGGAGAAAGAAGGAGAATGAAAGGGGCAGGTAGAGTGAGAGAGAGAGAGAACAAGAGGGGAGGAGACAGAGTATTGGATGAGAGGAAGGAGGGAAGAGAAATAGGGGATGAGAGTGAACTGGATGAGAAGGTGGATAAAAATGTAATAGAAGGATTAGAAATGAGAGAGACGGGGGACGACACAGAGAGAGAGAGAGGAGGACATTGATAAACCTGATGATCTCATGTTGGCTCAGCGCAATTTGATGATCAGAATTGATTTTCGAATTCAACTAATCCACTTTAAAGTCTGGCGCAAAGACGAGCAAATTAGGGAGGTGAGACAGAGAGAGACTGAGAGGAGAACGGGAATGAGAGATAGATGAGAAAAAGAGGGACAGAGAGGAGAAAAATGAGAGACAAAAAGGAAAAACAGTGACAGAGTAGCGAAACGGAGAGGCAGAGAGAAGGAACTGACAGAGAGAAGAAAGGGAGAGATAGAGAGGAGAAAAGGAAAGGTAGAGAGGAACAACGGAGAGATAGAGAGGAGAAATAGACTAAAAGGAAAGGACAATCGGAGTGAGGGTAGGGAAGAGAAACGGACAGATTGAGAGGATAAATGGAGAGATAGAGAGGAGAACGGAGTGACAGGAGAAACGGAGTGACAGAGAAGGGAATGAGAGAGACAGAGAGAAGAAACGGAGAGAAAGAAAGGATAAAACAGAGATATTGATAGGAAAAACGGAGGGATAGAGAAGACAAACCGAGAGAGAGAGAGAGAGAGAGAGAGAGAGAGAGAGAGAGAGAGAGAGAGAGAGAGAGATACAAAAAAAAGAAAATACATCTCAAAGAGATGAAGTGACGTAAGTCATCCTCACCCCAGCCCAGGAATGTCCCTCTCAGGACTCACATAAATCCCTAATACAGGTATATCTCATTTAATCAATTATTGTACAAACAGTTATATTCTAGATGCAAAATTTCAATATTTCTTTAATATTTCATCTATTTTCCTATTTTTAAACATCCATTCTATTTACTTGGATATATTATTTATATGGGCATTTCTATATACAATAAGCAATGGGCATTCCAGTATATAATGTGGCAGGGTATGGGATCTGGATGTTCTACAAACTCTACATTCTTTATCCTGTTTACTTCTCTCAGCTGCAAGTTCCCAGTAATATTTATATCCTAATTTTAACCTCATATACACTGAATCTTTCCACCTGCTCCTATCTTACCCAAATGTAAAATTTGTGTTCATGAGAACATGATGGTAATGTTTCAATGTTTCACTTTTCTCATATATTTCATTCCTTTTTAAATTATCTTCTATTGATTGTATTTTCCGCAATTTGCTCCTTAATTGTTTCAAAGATTAAATACATATTATGTCGATCTAGGCCGTTTCCGTGGTTCTTTTTGCTATTATATCTACTGCTTAAGTAAGACCAATGCCCACATGTGAAAGGACTCATACAAATCGAACACTATGGCCTTTTTTCCTTATTGTATTTACTAATTTTCTACATGAACCAATAATGTGTTCAAAGACTAGACTCCTGCTGCTCAAAGAATTCAAAGCTGCCCTACTATCAACAAAAAAATATGCATCTTTATTCCTGTTTACAATATCTTCCAATCCTTCTAACATTGTATATAACTCAACTTGTGTTGACGATATAAAACTGCTCAGCCGGAGTCCAATTTTGGTGTCCTCAGTACCTTGTTCTGTGTACTGTCTTATAAGGATCCCACACCCTGCCCTGCCCTGCCCTGTCACAACTGAACCGTCACAATATACATGCAAGGTGTTTATTTTAGGCAAATTACTAATCTAATTCCCATATAAAGCCCTTAACTGCTCTGGTTCATGTAATAATTTCTTCTTTGTGAGAGGCACTATGTCTAACTCTACCTTTCGTTCTTCCCAGGGTGGATCCTTACAACTTTTCTCAACAGCTGTACACCAGTCTGTCAGATTGCATTTTTCAATAATATTTACTAATCCATTCATGTATCCTCTCTTGCCTTGCCTCCAGATGTTCCTTTTATTTATTAAGCCATCATTTATATCTTGTACAAATTTACCCCCACTGTTCCCTCTCATTAATCGAACTGCTGCAACTGTATTAATTTCATTGACCCTCTGTGAAATGCTCTGTAACCCTAGTTCCATTTTCATTATCTCAATCATTGCATTTTTTTTTACATCCTAAAATTATTCTCATTGCTTCATTTTGCTTGATCTCAAGCTTCCGTAGCCTTCCTTCACCAGTACAAGATCCTACAGGTGCTGCATAGTCTATAAGTGATCTTATGGTAGGAATATACATCAATTTCAGTATAGGTACCCCAGCTCCTTTACCACAACAAGCTAGAGCCTTCAAGGGCTGTAATCTTGCTCTACATTGAATGAGGACATGATATATTTTTGCCTCTTTACTCTCACTAGTAAAGCCAATATGCATTCCTAAATATTTATATTTTGACACTTTCTCAATATGTTTTCCATTTAGAAAAAGAGATTCAGTTCCTCTTCCTTTACATGCACACCACACTTGGTTTATTCTTCATTGAAAACTAGGCCCATCTTTTGAGAAAGAACACTAAAATTATCTAAAACAATCTGCAATTTTTTTTACAGAGTTTCCTTGAAATAAGATGTCATCTGCATAAATGATGGTCACACTTCCTTTAGGATATTTTTGCGAGGGTAAGTTGTTCATACCCTCATACAGTTCACAATCACATTCACGTTTTGGGGTGTGGGGTTAGACCAACGAGAACAAATATAATGTCCTGCAGGAAGATGTTGGCTGACGAGAATCAAGATGTTGCCTCTACAGTAGAAGACGATAGTCTGTCCCTCAGGCAGTCACACAGCTGCTACCAGCTCCATCTCGCTTAGTAAGCTATTCTGAGTTGTAAACAGTTTCTTCACTTAACATGTGACCGGCGCTCACAATTGTGCGTGGTGATAACAGATAGACTTACGACAAACGTCAAAAAGTGCCAAATCGACCCTCTCACCTGGGAGATGATTACTCCACAACGTAACACGATAAGGTGTCAATACTTTCGAATTTGCCCGGCTGCATACCGAGGCAGGCAAGCGACAACACCGGTAAGACGCTGCCGCCTCCCCTCCCATACTAGATGAAGCCCTTAAACACCTGCCACATCTGTGGACGGCCCTGCCGCGTGCCGGTCCTGTATAGACCTCTCTAGTCACCTCAAAACTCACCAACGAAAGTGATTTCCTTAATAACTGATATCATTGTATCATAGTTGAATGATCGTCATACTCGATTCCGAGTGACAGCAAAGCAGTAGTACTAGTAGTAGTGTGTGTGGGTGTGTGTGTGTGTGTGTGTGTGTGTGTGTGTGTGTGTGTGTGTGTGTGTGTGTGTGTGTGTGTGTGTGTGTGTGTGTGTGTGTGTGTGTGAGTGTTAGCTTAACTTATAATTGGCATATAAGTCAGGTTTATGCATGTGATTTTTTTCGTCTTTTTTTCTAGGTCTGGGAGCAGCCTTAGAGTGAGGCAGTGTGGGAACAATAGTGACTCAGGTGTACATTCAATAAACTGCAGGCAAGTGCTATTTACAAAAGTTACCTCCTGCCGGAGAAAATGCTTCCCTGAGATGAAAGACTCTGTTGAAATATTGGTTTATGTGTGTGTGTGTGTGTGTGATCAGGAAAAGGGAGAGCCAACATGTGTGGTTGCAGCATGCGCTCCTGCCTCACCACATAAATCAACTCACGCGCAGCGATCATCCAGTTCATCATACCGCTCATCATCATCAAAACCCCTATACCCCCAAAAGTCCTATGGCGACGGACAAATGGCGACGGGGACAGGCAGAGATGACTGCCGGGAGTCCCTAGTTACAACTCTACACATGGGCGGCACAGATAAGATGGTCATTTATGCACTGGCATCTAGGCAGCAGTGCAATCCGGTCCTGCCTGTGCGACTGAATAGCCCTTTCGAGGAACCACTCTGTTCACCCCACATGGGGAGGGGGCTAGAAAAAAGGTGCCTTTAACATAGCCTGCCTAAAAAACCC
>NW_024730668.1:5886632-5899859 GCF_018991925.1 Homarus americanus
TATATATATATATATATATATATATATATATATATATATATACATATATTTCAAAGCAGCGCACGCACTGATTGGCTGAAATTTTAGATGTGCCGGGAATATACAATCAGTTGAAGACTTGAAATGAATTCCTGTGGTTATCGCCGTGTATTGGTAAGTCTGCTGCTCCTCTTGCGTGACAGTGTTACTATAATCGCATTTCACGATAATTCCATATCTATATCGTCCCTTTGTATGTAATGTTATCTTGGTTTGTGTGTAGCATATAAATTGTTCTTTAATATGTATAAATACTTAATGGGTTACAGTATTCCATTCGATGAATAATATAATGCAAAATGACTAGTTGGTGCATGTGGTAAAGTTTACACACTCGCATCTCAAAACACAAATCATTAGTTACAAATTATCATATTTCATTGTTACCGATATTAATGGTAAAAATAGAACTGCATTGCCCTTGCAGTGAAGGGCGATAATCGCAACTCGCGTTTCCTTTGAGGTTTCGGCGTTAAAGTTCTTGTCTTTTATCCTGTGTGGGTGCTTGTGGCCGAATCATATGGCCGCAACTACCAAGTTATGCTCCAATAAATTATTAAATAAATATAACCTCGACTGATGCAGTATTCATATTATATAACCCTAGACCGGCAAATAATGTTTCAAGTACATTATGTTTATTTTCATACCTATGCATTCCGTTTTATTTCCCTTAAACTATTGTAGTTAACATAAATAAAATTTATGATTTGATACCAATTTATTATACTTTAAGGTAAGGGAGAAATTTAAACATAGCATATATTCACAATTTATTTAGTCAACCCTTTTACTTACTAATGGTTTCTCCCATAAATAACAGGGAAAGTCTATGAAATTGCAATTCATCTCGAGGTTCACACTCAGTCCTCCTACCGAGTTGCACAAATGCATCGATATTTATTCATCACTAAAGCAATATGTTGCACATGAATGCTTAGAATTAATAAAACTATTTGTGGCATTATTTAACAAACTTTTATCACAGAATATTGTACAAGTTTATGAGGTACCAACCTATCCGATACCTCAATGCTTCCGGTGTTATTGCTCATTTTTTATTCCAACAGACCATAGGGTATAGATGCATTGACTGTAGATCTATAACGTTCGTGATATTTATGAACAGAGTACGATTTGCTCTTAAGGCTTACCAAGCATACCGACAATGACACTTCACAAGACTTACCAACTGTACCAATGATGGCGATGATGAAGACGCAGGCACTTGTGAAGCCCAGCAGGTGACTACCGTATATATCTTTTGCTGATGACTGAGGTGTGGCTGCAGCTGTCGTTGTTGAGAACGTTGTCTCTTCCATCTTATTTCCTATAAAACAACATCAATTCTGAAGTTTGTGTTTATCTGTGGGTCTCTCACATATCAGACACCTCACCTTTCTGACAGTCACCATGCAAAGTCCCAACATTATGATAGCAAAAAAGACAAAATTCTGCAACTCAAATTTCAACAGCCCGATAGGTTAGGTTAAGTTACGTTTGAGGTTCAAGGCGAGTGAGAGAAGAGAACGCTCGCCTCCTCTCCTGAAGGTCATTGGTTTGTGTCGGGGACATCCCAGTCTACCCAAAAGTGAATGGATACCTGCTCCCTGAGACAGGGGGCAGGCAGGGACATTTTTCTGGGACACCTTAAATATAATGTGTTAATGAATGGTAATATAAAATCTCACTGATATTGTCGAATTAATGGAAATTGAGTTAAGCAGCGGCCGAGTCCTAACGAGCACCTAACAAGGATATATAGGACATATTCCTACACATACAGGAATATGTCCTATATGTCCTTGTTAGGTGCTCGTTAGGGAACAGTGTGAATACAATCCACTATATACTAAGCCGGTGACGCGACCATTGGAACAGGAAGCATACTACAGTATAACGTATGGACTCGGCCGCTGTTTAACTCAATTTCCATTAATTCGACAATATCAGTGAAATTTTAATTACTATTCATTAACACATTATTTGTAGACTACCCCTAAGAAAATCAAAGTGAATGTTCACTTTCTAAAACATTTCAGTGACAGCAAACAAAATTTATACAAATATTGGAACACACGAAAACACTGAATATTCATGTACAGTATATCTTATTAACATTAAAGCACAACATTGTTTATTTTCGCAGAACAGGAAATTTTATATAATATTAAACAAGACAAAATTTATCGATACCTCCTAATTCATTCGCACTAAAAATTAAATTATCAAAGCAGAAACTAAAACAACTTTATAAACTAACGCAATAAATTATCATTTTTTGGTTTAAAATATTATGCATGAGAACCCTTAAAAAATGACCGTGGTCACCACGGTCAGAAGTGCACCACGGGTAATGAGACTACGTGACATACATCACTAGACACTTGCTCATAGTTTAATTACCGTGGGTGTAGTAATTATATGTAATTTAGGTAGTTCACATTTAAATAACCATTACTGTCTTTTAGAAAGGGGCTACTACAGTTATATTAGCACTCTCCCTGCACTGGATGTCACCAGTTCCAGTCCTGCATCATGAACCTTTTTATTTTTTGGGGGAACTGGCTACTTAACCGGGGATTCCCGGCAAGGCAGACCGGAGGCTGCATAGCCGGGATGTTAATTTAGGTTGGAAAGTCATATATCCTGAAATGTGAGAATCGCTAGGTTTGGTTCCTTAGGTTCTTTTGGTTGTACTTTTGGGTTAGGTTAAGTTTGTTAAAAATTATTCTTCCATCATTTTCTTCAATGGAAAATGTTCCTAATATTACTTGTTAACCCTCACACTTTTGTCTTTTAAATATTACCGGGTACATGTTAATATTTTCGATAATAGGTAGGTTAGGTTAGGTTAATGATTGAGAAACACGAAAATGTTATCTTATTTGGAGATGTGTAGCTGGACAGATAGCCAGTTGTTTAAGAATGGGTGCGTCTTTTCCGGGTAGTTGAAAACTCTTGAACAATTTTTGATGAACATTAGAGTGGGAGTCGTTAGGTTTGGATGCTTAGGTTGTATTGGTTGTTCTTTTTTGGTTAGGTTAGGCTTGGTAAAAATTTATTTCTCCACAATTTGGGAGATGTTCTTAAGGAACGGAAAAGTTTAATTCTATTGAAAACGTTCCTAATGTTGCCCATTAATCTGCACATCTCTTTTAAAGTAATACCAAGAAATTTGTAAAAGTTTTCTGTTATAGTTAGATTAGGTTAGGTTGGGTTAGGTTAGGATGGTAATTGTAAACCATGAGAATAGCCAATATGGGCCAGCTGCTGACTATACTCATATATACCTAAGAAACCAAACATATTGCTTTTATTATTACATATAAATAATTAATCGATGACATCGAAGTTTGTCTGCTTCATTTTCATAACTTACAAATTTTGCAACAAGACGATATGCCAATTTATATAAGGTCTACTTGTTTCAAAGTCTCTTTAAGTTATAAAGTTTCTAATTTGTACAGACAGGCATTTCAGTCCACTGAACAGAGTGAAGGCAGAAGGGTGAGTACAAAGGCATTGAAGAAATGTCGAATCCCTCTGTTGTAAAAGTTGCAAACTATAAAAATAAGCGAAGCAAACTTCGATATCTTAGATTAATTGCTTATATGTAATAATATAATCACCATATAGTAAAAGACAAAAACAAAACATTATAAAGAATAGCGGTCCGTGCGGCACTCAGACACAACGACGCAGAAGTCATTCATCAATAATAATATGTTGGTTTGAATGAATTGACCAATATTTCAGTTGACAGGAGTTGAGTTGATCAGGGGTTGAATTGACCGACCACCCAACAAGAATGTTATATTTTATTTTGAGAGTTTCATTTATGTAGTTTCGTGATTATATTTTTCTTACGGATAGCTAGAAATAATACGATACTGAAAACTTCTAAGTTCATTAAATATTTACTATACTGTGTATGTAATTATATAAATATACAATAAAAACAAGAATAGTTTTATCATAATTTAATCTAGGAATTTCTGAGCGGCTAGGTTAAGATATGGTAGGTAAATTATCATAAGTTAAAGTTTCAGTAAGGCAAGTATAATTATTGTGCTGAGTTGTAAGAATGTCACATGTACATTTTTTAAATTGTTTAATATGTACTTGGATATAATTTTGTGTTGAAAGTGAGACTCGGTTAATGGTGGATAAAAGACTTTGGCCGATTATAGCATCATAATATGCAGGGGCAGTATGTATCTATGTCTTAAATTCACTGAAATTAACCCCATTATTACATCCCCCTATATATTGTACATTTCTACGCACTGACAGATTCGAATATTAGAATGTAAATTATTAATATACAACAGTTAAAATAATAGACTTATTAGGATTTGGAAAGATCGTCTGCTTTGTGTTTGTGAAATTTGGGAAAGTGATTTATTGTAATGCACTCTTTCCATGGTGTCTTAATACATACCAATTATAGTAGAGTCAAGGGAAGTGATGATTAGATGTTAAATAGTTTCATGCTCTTATATACTTATATAAACATGAGCCGCCAGGGGTGTCAACTCGCCTTGCTGCAGGTCATCAGTAAAGTCAAAAAGTTTCATTAACAAACTATTTAGAATGATCACACTGTCGGAATTCACCAAATAGTTTCGCCTTTTGTTAACATATCTTGACCGGTAATAACAAGGGAACGAATTACACTATTCACTTCTCATGAGTTTAAGTATCTTCTTATGGTTAATAGGGTTAAATAAGTTGAGGAGAATCAAGTTAGCTTCTGTTAGCTTGGGTTAGGGTAAGTTAGATTAAGAAATAGTTAACTAACAATCAGGATCTCAAATCACACAATGACACTCTCCACGCCAACGTTCACTTGTCTAGTGCGTAGCTCATCACGGCTTGGTACACACTACTCTGTTATCAAATGTTCCATCCTGTCAAATGAGCGCGTTCAGCGGTGAGGCAACACCCCAAACTGATTCCCGGATGCCGATAAGTTACTGAAAGATTCAGGTGTGTGACCTTCTTGCACGAAACATTGTCTGTACTGTGGTGTAACAGAATATTACTATTTAATATATCATATTAATTTCACTGCTACTGCTAAACACCCTACTGCTACTACGTAAATGGCCTCAACCTCCCCCAACCACACCAGCCGCCACCATTTATTTTCCTTAATATTAAATATCCTAATACATAAGAAACTATCCTATCTGTGTTAAATTAGTTGAGCCGCAGATCCATGCGGCATTCAGTGACTGTAGCCTCATAGTCGATATCTGCAGCAGTTGTCGGAGTAGGGGCAGAAGCTCTCGTTCCCCTGAGGCAGAGCAAAGCCGACCGAAGGAGAGAAAAGGACAGTCGACATCTCATCCAGGCTGTGACATAACTTCTGGGCTGCTGCTTCTGTTCGGAGATCAGCTCCGCGAGTCTGGCATGAGAAACATCTTGCGTTACATCCACCAGGGGTTGTGAATTACCCAGAAAATCGCGGCACACTTGATCCATTTGAATTCTCTCCCCATGCCCTTCTCTTGTCGTTCTCCGTTCTCCCTATGCGCAACATCGAGAAGCTAAGTTACGGTGACAAACGGCCATGGGATCAAAATCCTGATATGAAAGCTTCATCCCGCGTCCAGAATCCTCGACACCCAACGTCACACGGGCTGGTAGATATTTAAGTCCTGTGTTGAATCGCCATCCACAGTGGGAAGGGAAGGTGGTTCTACCGCGAACGTCGGCAGATTTCCTTCTTATATTTGCTATGAGATCCCTTACTTCGTCATGCCTCATGCATGTGAAGCCCCTTTTTTTGCACACCATGGCGTGTTCGACGTCATAGGAAGAGCCACACACGCATTGGGAGGACAAACCTTCTACTGGCCTACCGTACCTTAGAACATTGGCATCTGTAAATCCTTGTTTATTGAGAAGGAAACCATTTGCCCTTATCGGTAACGTAGTTAACCGGTTCGAGGCGCCCACCTCCTGCACTATAGCTACTTTTTTGTCCATTTTCTGGAATGGCAATAGTTGCTGCAACATGTCATTTTGGCAGTGCTGCCGATCTGTTGTATCAATGGACCTGCAGATCTTGTGCTTCGCTGGTGTCCACTTCCTGTTGCATTCTGGGCTATTATGTGGTCAGTGAGGGCTGCCGTGAGCTTAAGTGAATTTTGATGTTCAGAGTCAGCAATCTCCTCTGGATTAGTTAGTCCCATCCCTCCCAGTCTTGGTGGAAGTGCAAGAAGTGTTCTTTCTACTAGGGTTAAGACGTGGTGTTTCACTAGTTTGGGAATGAACTTGACACTGATTGCTTCTTCCAAAGGGTGGAGGAGGGGTCAGATCTCAGGGATGGTATGCATCAGGTAATTCCAACGATGCTTGACTCCATGTGTGAATGCTGCAAAGGCCGCATGTGGCTCTGTGTTAGCAATCTCCGATAGAGCATGGATTTCGCTAACCCACTCATTCACCTTTCCCCCTACGTACTGGGTCTTGAAGTCCGTAGTGCCAATTACTGCGCCTAGATGTCTTTGGCCGTCCTTAGTTATTTTGACCTCACTTTTGCCGAAAACCTCCACAGCCCGATCATAATGATCTGGCTTCACGATGAGGAAGGATTTGCTGGCGTTAGGGTGGTACCCTATATGTGGACCTCGTGATGTTACCAGGTCCCACCACTTTTTGATGTCCTCCACTTTTCCTGCTCCTGTGAGGTCATCAGCATATGCCACTTGTTTGACCCCAGTTGTTTCAAACTTTATTTCTTGTTGGAGCACTGATAGGCCTATTGCATACATTGCCATTGCAACGGGGTCCCCCTGTGTTGTTCCCTCAGTCGACTGTAGGATGGTATCACCCCGTAGAGCCTTGTTGTTTACTATGTAGAGGTCTGATGGATTCCTATACGAATTTTCAACATACATCGCAAAGCTAGGACACTTGATCTTGATGTTGTGCAGTGCAGCCTTGCGGTTAAGTATATTGAATGCGTTTGAAGCATCCACCAGGAGAACGGCCTCACAATCACGCTGCTCAAATATCAATCTCATGGCGTGAATGGCCGCCTCCCCACCAGCCTGGTGGCCAGCACACACTTGTAAGTTCCCTGCTGCTGCCCTGACATCGTCCTTTACCACCTCCGTTGTATTATTACCTCCATCCTGTTTTCTTTCCAGAAAGGAGCAAAGGCGGCAGGCCGTCAGAGCCTGGAGGTGATGGCAGCAAGAGGATGCAAGCTTTCTTGCAAGGGTGGCAATGGTAGTGCAGAGATCGCTTGCTACAGGGCCAAACTTGTTTGTGCTGAGGATGACTCTCCAACCGTTTGCATCCAGACCTGAAGGGCCGGCTCCTCCTCGAGTCTTCAGTGCCTTTTTCCACACCATCTCTCCTGTTATTTTCTCGAACAGGACAACATTTGGTGGGATATAGGCACCCTGGAGCCTGATGCCTTCATCTTCACTTGCAGGGGGATGTTTCTCTTTCAATAGTTTTAATGTCGCTCTGTTTATTGGCATCACTCCACCGGAGGATTCATGTGTGAGAGATCTTACCGCGAGAGACACTTTTCCCACACGCATTTTGTTTCCAAATTGTCTTGCCACGTCATCGGTGTTTTGCTTTCCGTCACCTGTAGATTTTAGTCTCTCCTGCAGTGTTCTTGCTTCACATAGGAGATCATCTAGGGCCCCAGTCTGCCACATTGTCAACCTTCTCTTCATTGCTGCCACATTTTCTTTGTGCTTAGCCTTTGTGTGTGTCCTCTGACAAAATAGATGAGGTATTATTGCCAGTATTTGAAGAGGTAGGGGGGCGAGGGAGCGGTCCTGAGTGTAATCAGTCATGAAGCAAGTCATCTCCCGAATCATTTCTTTGGTGGCCGCACACTTGGGTGGTTCAAATAAGTTAGCGGGCGACCACTTGACAATTTCTGAGTAGGTTTCTTTGACCCATACGCCTGCATTTTCCATCGACATGCCTTTCCACTGAGGCGGCTGTCTCTCATTCTCCTCCTGGACACCTGCTACTGAGGGAGCAGCATTTATTAGTACTAAATTTTCGGGTTGAGTAGACTCACTGCTATCATTTCGGATATCATCGGGTGGTTGGGTCCCGGCGATATCCACTGTGGCCGCCTGTGTCGGCTCCCTGCCACGTAGGTTCCGACACTGGTCTAGCTTCCTGCAATCCACACATGATCGGTTGTTTCTCGCACAAAGACAATTTGTGCAGTTTTGGTTCGGGCTAGCACAGACGCAGCAAAGACTGTTGCCAGGCATAGTGACCAGCAACTTGGGCGACAGATATTTCCGCCTCCGACCTCTGCTATTGGGCCCATACGGACGAAGAAACTAGATCTTATGCGTATGAGGCACAGAGGTGACAGCCTGGCCATCGGTGTCCGAGTAGTAAGGGCATACGCGCGCGTGTGGTTGTGTCGGGCACCCCCCATGTGGGCGATAATCCACACATGAGAATAATCCACTGGGAGCAAGAATTGTCACACCTAACACTTGATTATGTCACTTTGGTAGAGATAGCCACCATTTCTATGATCTCGCTGATGTAACATTAGTTATATATACTCACTGGGTCAGCCGACACTACATGGAGTGGCCGTTACTTGAGGCACTTGGCCCCATAGGGGCGAGAGTCGCGATGCCACCCTTGCTAGGGTAGGCCTATCGACACACTGGCACTGACACTTGGCAACTCCAGCCACCCACCATTCAAACACTCACAGGCTTACTTGAAGATCGCCGGTGAACACGAGCAATATTTGCGTTTAATGTCGTAAGGAATGAGAAGAGCCGTCGGCGATGATGCTCAAGGTAACATCCAACGTTCATCGACACACTGTGAAATTCTCGCTCCCACAAACTGAGTATATGCCCACCAATAACACTTTAAATCAGGGAAGGCACCCCAACACACCCACGCCGCCCGGACCCACTACTACTACTACTACTACTACTACTACTACTACTACTACTACTACTACTACTACTACGAGAGAGAGAATGGCCTCCAGCCTCCCCCAATAGCCACACCTTCGCCACCATTTATTTACCTTAATATTAAATATCCTAATACATAAGAAACTATCCTATCTGTGTTAAATTAGTTGAGCCGCAGATCCATGCGGCATTCGGTGACTGTAGCCTCATAGTCGATATCTGCAGCAGTTGTCGGAGTAGGGGCAGAAGCTCTCGTTCCCCTGAGGCAGAGCAAAGCCGACCGAAGGAGAGAGAAGGACAGTCGACATCTCATCCAGGCTGTGACATAACTTCTGGGCTGCTGCTTCTGTTCGGAGATTAGCTCCGCGAGTCTGGCGTAGAAACATCTTGCACTTGGGCCCATCCCACCAGAGGTTGTGAACACTAGAGGAGTGAAGCTGCCTTGATCCACATTTTGAATTCTCTCCCCATATGCCCTTCTCTTGTCGTTCTCGTTCCTTCTATGCGCAGCATCGAGAGCTAGGTTACGGTGACAAACGGCCATGGGATAAAAAATCCTGATGTCGAAGAATGCTCGCTATCCCCGCGTCCAGAATCCTCGAGCACTGACGTCCACACGGGCTTCGTTAGATGTGTTTGAAGTCCTGTGTTGGAAGATCTCGCCATCCAGTGGAAGGAGGGTCGGTTCTACCATGACGTCCCGGCAGATTTCTTTCAACATATTTGCTGTGAGATCCCTTACCTCGTCATGCCTCATGCATATGAAGCCCCCCTTCTTGCAAACCATGGCGTGATCGCCATCATAGGAATAGCCACACACGAATTGGGAGGGCAAACCATCTACTGGCCAACCGTACCTTAGAGCAATGGCATCTGTAAATTCTTGTTTGTTAAGGCTGAAACCATTTGCCCTTATCGGTAACGTAGTTAACCAGTTCGAGGCGCCCACCTCCTGCGCTATAGCTACTTTTTTTGTCAAATTTTCTGGAACCAGCAGCAATAGTTGCTGCAACATGTCATTTTGGCAGTGCTGCCGATCTGTTGTAATGGACCTAGGGATCTTATTAACTTCGCTGGTGTCCACTTCCCCTGTTGCATTCTGGGCTATTATGTGGTCAGTGAGGGCTGCCGTGAGCTTAAGTGAATTTTGATGTTCAGAGTCAGCAATCTCCTCTGGATTAGTTAGTCCCATCCCTCCCAGTCCTGGTGGAAGTGCAAGAAGTGTTCTTTCTACTGGGGTTAAGTCGTGGTGTTTCACTAGTTTGGGAATGAACTTGACACTGATTGCTTCTTCCAAAGGGTGGAGGAGGGGTCGGATCTCAGGGATGGTACGCATCAGGTAGTTCCAACGATGCTTGACTCCATGTGTGAATGCTGCAAAGGCCGCATGTGGCTCTGTGTTAGCAATCTCCGATAGAGCATGGATTTCGCTAACCCACTCATTCACTTTTCCCCCTACGTACTACTACTACTACTACTACTACTACTACTACTACTACTACTACTACTACTACTACTACTACTACTACTACTACTACTACTACTACTACTACTACTTTTTTTTTAAACGTGGCCTCCAGCCTCCCCCAATAGCCACACCTTCGCCACCATTTATTTACCTTAATATTAAATATCCTAATACATAAGAAACTATCCTATCTGTGTTAAATTAGTTGAGCCGCAGATCCATGCGGCATTCGGTGACTGCAGCCTCGTTATCAATATCTGCAGCAGTTGTTGGAGTAGGGGCAGAAGCCTGTTCCCTGAGGCATGATCGAAGGAGAGGAAGATAATGATATCTCATCCAGGCTGTAACATAACTCTCTGGGCTGCTTGTCTGGAGATCAGCCCATGAGTCTGATATCTTGCACTTACCAATCCCACCAGAGGTTGTGGACACTAGGAGAGAGCTGCCTTGATCAACATTTTTGAATTCTTCCCATATGCCCTTTCTCTTAATGTTCTTGTTCTTCCGCAGGTGCAGCATCGAGAGCTAGTTACAGACAAACGGCCATGGAACAAAAAATCCTGATGTCGAAGAAAGCCAGAGCGTCCCCGCGTCCAGGAACTCGCCGAGCACCAGATACCACACGGCCGCGATGTTTAAAGTCCCGTGTTGGAAGATCTCGCCATCCAGTGGAAGGAGGGTCGGTTCTACCATGAAGTCCCGGCAGATTTCCTTCAACATATTTGCTGTGAGATCCCTTACCTCGTCATGCCTCATGCATATGAAGCCCCCCTTCTTGCAGACCATGGCGTGATCGCCATCATAGAAAGAGCCACACACGCATTGGGAGGGCAAACCATCTACTGGCCAACCGTACCTTAGAGCAATGGCATCTGTGAATTCTTGTTTGTTAAGGCTGAAACCATTTGCCCTTATCGGTAACGTAGTTAACCAGTTCGAGGCGCCCACCTCCTGCGCTATAGCTACTTTTTTTGTCAAGTTTTCTGGAACCTGCAGCAATAGTTGCTGCAATATGTCATTTTGGCAGTGCTGCCGATCTGTTGTAATTCACCTACGGATCTTATTAACTTCGCTGGTGTCCACTGCCCCTGTTGCATTCTGGGCTATTATGTGGTCAGTGAGGGCTGCCGTGAGCTTAAGTGAATTTTGATGTTCAGAGTCAGCAATCTCCTCTGGATTAGTTAGTCCCATCCCTCCCAGTCTTGGTGGAAGTGCAAGAAGTGTTCTTTCTGCTGGAGTTAAGTCGGGGTGTTTCACTAGTTTGGGAATGAACTTGACACTGATTGCTTCTTCCAAAGGGTGGAGGAGGGGTCCGATCTCAGGGATGGTACGCATCAGGTAGTTCCAACGATGCTTGACTCCATGTGTGAATGCTGCAAAGGCCGCATGTGGCTCTGTGTTAGCAATCTCCGATAGAGCTTGGATTTCGCTAACCCACTCCTTCACCTTTCCCGCTACGTACTGGGTCTTGAAGTCCGTAGTGCCAATTACTGCGCCTAGATGTCTTTGGCCGTCCTACTACTGCTTCTACTACAACTAACACTTTTACTACTGATTACTACAACTTATCTTATTAGTATTATACAACGGAAATACTATTACTGCTAAAAATTTTGTTCTTACTACAGCTACAACTGCCACAACAACTACCACTATTACTACGAACACAACTGCTACTACAACTAAATACAAATCCTACTACTAGCACTTCTACCACCACAATGTCTACAATAATAACAGCAACTATTTTTAACGGCGTCCAACCTCCCCTCTCTACACCTACTCTAACAACAGCAGCTTAGTTAGTTAAGGTGTGAGCGGCCTCATAAACTGACTATATGTGTTGTTGACTTAGCTTCCCAAGACGCTCTTCCTCTGACACACAACACGGCAGCGTCTCTACTCGGTACGTCTCGTTAAATAGGGATAATCACCTATGTCTCGATAAATAGCAATAACCACCTATTTAAATATCTACTGTCTCGTTAAATAGCGATAATCAACCAATTTAAATATCTACTGTCTCGGTAAATAGCGATAATCACCTACATCTTGTTAAATACTGATGATCACCTATTTAAATATCTACAGTCTCGTTAAATAGCGACAATCACCTACATCTCGTTAAATACCGATAATCACCTACATCTCGTAAAATAGGGATAATAGATAATTTTTATTTTCATTGCTAAACCTTCATGGAAATTCCTATGTGGTAAAATGTATTGTAGTGGACGTCTCCCCTACAACTGCGTAGCCGCATTCCAATGCCACAGTATCCTAGCAACCAGCCACCTGCTACGTCTTCCCTAGCAACCAAATGAGCGGCCCAGGGGGGGGGGGGCGTCACCAGATGCCACAGTATCCTAGCAACCAACCACGTCTTCCCTAGCAACGGAGTCAAGAAACCGGCGACTTCCCACGGGTTTACTTCCGGCGGCTGTGTATATAAGCTCTGTCTCTCCATTGAGATTCATTCTACTCTACGTTCCTGAACAGGCAACACCTCCTCCAAGCAAGCTTCTCGCTGTCCCGCTCTCATTCAACCTGGAGGCCAGCAACAGGCAACATCTTCTCTAACGAAGCTCCTGCACATCTACCTCCTTCAACACGCTACTCACCGAACGTGTCTACTGAGCAGCTCCTCACCACACGGCATCTCCAGCACCAGACTGTCTACCATATAACTTATATTATATAAGAAAACCACCACCTTAGAGTTTCCATCCATCCTGAGTGCTAGACAACATAATATCACGAAACCCTACAGTATTATTC
>NW_024730668.1:5899959-5911157 GCF_018991925.1 Homarus americanus
TGTCACTCTTACTGTACGATAATACCAATATATGCACACACATATGAAGGAAACTTTAAACTACCGTAAAGCAATTGTGAACAGAAGTGACTGGGAGGAATAATTAACACTGAGTAACAAGGGGGGAAGGAGTATGGTACTTAAGGTCGAGTCCTGTCACGGTCGCCATTTGTTATGAGTTGGGGATTTAGAATATAGTTATACGTCTACCCAGATCCCAACAGGTAACAAAATAAAAAAAAAACAAAGACAATCGGACTATAAAAGGGTAGACAAAGGATGCGAGTTTTCGTTGTATATAATAGAGTACCATAAATCCCTTAACAAAATATTCAGCTTATAAATTACCCTTAACCAAACTTAACCTAAACATTAACAGTATATACATATTAATACAACATAAACAATTTTGAAGCAAGTGGACGTGGGGGAGGTAATACAAGATACATGTACTTAAGTGAGGAGCTGAGATGGCTGACGAGTAAGGCTGAGTATTGTAGAAGACGGTAGGTAGTCACTGCACGTAGGTTTAGAGGATAGATGATCCTGTGGTCACTTCCCAGAGCCAAGTGCCTCTCCTCGAATTGGAGCTGACAAAGAAGACTTTGAGGAGGTGACGCAACCCAGGATATGGAGAAGGGAAACCTCGGAGTGGTAACTAAGACGAGTCATACACGTGTCTCGTCCCTAGATGGCGTTGCTCGTGGTGGTGGGTAGGTAGATCAGGACAATAGATGGCGTGGTTCGTAGTGCGGGGTGGAGGGGTTCGTAACAACATCCTTTAGATTACAGTTACCCATAATCTTCAGGCATCTCAAGTAAATCCCTACTCGATCCATATATTGTGAGACTTTGTGACATCCAACAAGGTGGTCTAATTTTTTCTTAATCTAAATGTCTAGAAGTTAATATCATTCACTTTAACATTGTTACATCTCTAAATGCCTTCATGATATTATGCAATAGAGTGTCTGTCTCGTCAATCCGAAAGTAACACATGCAGGATAACGAGAGAGAAAGCTATAGGTGGTTATGTCATGGAACAGGTGTCATTACTTTCAAATACATGCTACGGTGTAATAGCAGCAGACAGGTCACTAAGGAAGGTCTTTACAGAAATCCATTTCTATATGTTAACTACACTAAGTTCTAATAACTAAATACAAACAGTCAAACAAAGGAAGGCAGGGTGAGGGACAGGGTGTTTGTGGAAGGGAAAAGGGATATGTGGGTAGGGAAAGGCTTTTTTTTTTATTTATTTTAAAAAATTTTTAGAGAGAAAGGAGGGGAGAAAGAAGATTAGAGATGCGGGAAGGAAGTTATAGTTCGGAAATTGAAGAAATTTAGGAGGAGGTAAGAGAGGGCGGGCTGACCGCCTAGCTAAGCTAATAGTGTGTTAGGGTTGTGTCATGGGTTAGTTATTGTCTGTCAGTACAGGCACTAGACATCCTACCTTGTCCCATATATGGGTGTTTTAAGGGCCTTATTTCATATTCCGCCGACCCTACTGGCGGATGCTGTTCTAGGGAGGTTGTCTATTGCCTGGCCGTGTAGATCGGGGGTGGTAATGAACCTTTTGAGATTTGGTAACTTTTTGGGAACCATGTATGGTTGTTGTCGTTATCTGGTGGGAGTCTTTGAAGTAGTTCTTGCTCTGATCGTTCTATCTTTTGCCAGATTCTGCTGGCCAGGGTATGCAGCTGCTGGTTGATGGGTTTCATTCTCAGGTCTCTATGTGTCTCGGCAGTGGTTTTGGTGAAGGGGTATCTTTCACGTGTGACGAATTTTAGGGCTTCATTTTGGACCACCTGTAATTTTAATATTTGAGTGGTGCTCATAGTATGAAGAGGTATTGCTGGGTAAGTTAATATCGGTGTGATAAATGATGTCACCAGGCGGAGTTTTATTTTCTCAGGAAGCGCTTTAAAGAGGTATAGTTTTCTCAGCTCTCTTCTTGCTTTTTCCTTCCTGCTGTGGACATGATGGGAGTGACCTGTCGTGGTTATATGCAGGCCCAGGAGGGTGTCTCTGCTTTTGTATTCTATCTGGATTATTGGTTACTAATGGATGGGTTTTCCTTCTGCATAATGGTATCACTGTGAATTTCGGGAGACTGGTTTGGATTTTCCATTGTTTTTCGTAAATATTTACCCTTTCTAATTCCCGCCTGGTGTTGTCGGCCTGTAACGCTCGCGATTTTCCTTGATGTGTTGTTATTTGAGTGATGTCATCTGCATACATAATATCTTCGTTACTTATACTAGTGGGAGGCGGGGTGTCACTTGTGTAGATAATATATAGGGTGGGGGGAGAGGACGCTCCCCTGAGGGACTCCACTCATGAGTGGGATGGTCTCTCTTGTGTGTTGTACTACCCTCAGTCTGGCATTTCTGCCTTCAAGAAAGTTGCAAAGCAATTTTTCACTGTTGGTGGGAAGTCCGAGTTGGAGGATCATATATTTTAGACTGTCGTGCCAGACTTTGTCAAATGCCTTCGCTACATCCCGGAGAGTTAGATTACATTGTCTACCACTCGCCGCGGCTCTGGCTATGTTTTCACATGCCAGGGCTATCGCTTTTGTGGTGGACTTCCCTTTCATGAACCCGAATTGTCTGCAGTTGACTCTGTTTGTTGTTTCCAGATGATTTCTCAGACGGTTATTGATGATTTTTTCTAGGATTTTTCCAGATACTTCGAGGAGGGAGATCGGTCTGTAGTTTAGTGGGACGGCGGGGTTCTTTCCTTGTTTTGGTGTTAGGGTAATCATGGCCTCTTTGAATTTAGTTGGTAAGTAACCCGAGGCCAGGCAAGCGTTCATTGTGGTTCTCAGTCTCTCCATGGCCGGGTTGTTTATGTGGCTAAGGATCTCCTTGGTGATGGCTGTATAACCAGGGGCTTTATTTATGGTATTGGAGATGAGTCTGTTGAGTTCTTCCGAGGTGATTGGTTTGGACAAAGGGCTGTCCACTTTCAGATCCTCCCATATGATTTCAGGGGAAGGCTGAGTGCGGTGTGTCTGGCCCCGGAGTTCATCAAGGACGAGCTCCTCGTGGGTTCCATCGAATCCCCTATTTTCTTCATTTGTGATTCGGAAGATGTTCCTCCATATGTCCCTGAATATGGGTTCTTTGTCTTGGTCGTCATATATTTTATATTTTACTTCCTACGTGGTCAGTTATATATGATGACTCGTTACGGCTGCAACCTTCCAATCTCTTAACTCGACGCCAGAACTCTCCTGGATCGTTGTATGTATGTGAGAGTTGTTCAACTATTTCGGCTCATTTAAGGTTGCTTTGTTCCAGACATCTTGTTTTTATTTCCTCCCGAATTCTTCGGTATGTATTGTAGCTTACGATGTCCCAACCATGGGTCTCGGCTCTCTGTTATAGCAGTTAGAACTGGTTTGTGAGGGCTATGAGTTCTGGAGTATGTTGTGGGTGTGGGACAGTTCTGTTGCGTTTGAGAGGCGTGGCCTCCTGGTAGGCTGTTGCTATGGCTTCACACCATGTGTTGATTTCTTCGTCTATTCTGTTCACCGGCTGGCTGTCTATGGTCTGCAGGATTGTCATGTCCTTGGCCTCAAGTTCGGCTGTAGCTTTTTCGTCGAATAGGTCCCAGTCGGTCTGCTTGGCGATCCTCCGTGGTGGAGCTGGTATAGTTATCGGTGAAGCTGAGATGGTCATGATTATAGGTAGGTGGTCGCTGGAGGTTACAGAGCCTTGTTCAAAGAGATAGTTGTGGAATTATCTGCCGTTTGTTATTGCTATATCTGGAGTAGTGGCTGAGTTCCTACTGTAGAACGTGGGGAAGTCCGGGCCTATTATACGGGCTTTTTTGTTTGTTATGAAGCCAACGAGGTCTCTTCCAACATTATTATTGTCCTCTTACCATCTAGTAGAGGATGTTTGGCGTTCATGTCTCCAATGATGTAGGTTGGGTGGTGGTATGATAGGAGTCTGTGGAAGTCCCCGTAAGGCAGGTAGTCCCTGCGTGGTGGGAAGTAGGCTGTAGCTATTATGATTGCCCCTGTGGTCAAGTTGATTTGAACAGCGAGAGTTTCAGAGGTGGAGTCGTCTATGATTCTTAAAATTATATCTAGCGCTTGTGAGACCTCACCTGGATTACGCAGTTCAGTTCTGGTCACCTTATTACAGAAAGGATATAGAATCCTTGGAAAGAATCCAGAGGAGAATGACAAGACTAATCCCGGGCATGAGGAACCTTGAGTACAGAGACAGGTTAAAGCATCTTAATTTGCACTCCCTCGAGAGACGTAGAGTGAGGAGCGACATGATAGAGGTGTATAAATGGAAGTCAGGGTTAAACAAAGGGGACATTACAAAGGTACTCAAACTATCCAACCAGGAGCGAACTCGTAACAATGGTTTTAAATTAGACAAATTTAGATTTCGGCGTGAAATAGGTAAACACTGGTTTGGAAACAGAGCAGTGGATGAGTGGAACAAGTTACCAAATATCATCATTAACTCGAATACGCTGGATAGCTTCAAACATAGGTTGGATGCTTATATGAGCAATAGTAGTTCGGTATAAACGGGACTGCCCAGTATGGGTCAATAGGTCTGCTGCAGTTTCCTCCATTCTTATGTTCTTATGTTCTTATGTTCTGTGGTGGACATCTCTTTTTATGGCTATGGCCACCCCGTCATTTGGCTCCTCTGATAGATTGGATTTATGGATCCTGTAACCAAATATTTTCAGTTCCTCAGCCGCCTTTTGGCCGTGTGAGTTTATGAGTATAATATCTGCGTCAATCCGGTTATATTGGCTGGACAGACTGAATTTGTTAGTTCTCCAGTGGAGGACGTTATGTTGCATTATTTTCACTGCCTTACGTAGCGGGTCCATTGGATCTTGTTATTGGTTTTGGGGGGATCTGTAGGGTTCGTGATTTGTTCTCTGTGCGTCCATTTTTAAGTCTTTTTATCGTCCCAACGGTTGACTTTTTGATGCAGTTTGTTAAGTCGACCTGTTTTTGTATAATGGCCTTGTGGATGGCCTCCTCGGAACTGGGGTGGTCGTACTTCCATTTCATCTTGTACTCCCTTACTCCTTTAGCGACTTCATCACGTGTACAGTTCTCGTTGATATCGGTTGGTTCATAGATGCATAGATTCAGGTCTTTTCCTGATAGATCGCTTGGAGTCTGAGAGAGAGGTATCATCTCCGGCGTGGGTACTTGTGCATCCACACCAGAGGCCACTGTTGTCTCCTCCGTACTAGGTGGAATTTGGGGGACAAAAATCATTTCCGATGTGGGTACATGTGCATCGACACCAGAGCCCACTGTTGCCTCCTCTGTGCTAGTTGGAAGGCTGACCCGTTGAGGTTGGCTGGGGAGGGTCGGAGTGGGGCGGGGCGGTGTGGGCCTTGGCAGGCCGGGGCGGAGTGGGCCTGGGCGGGGAGGGGCGGGGTGGGCTGTGTGAGGCGGGGTGGGGAGGAGCCGCCAGGATGGCTGGGCAGGGTGGTAGGGGGATGGTGGAGGACAGATGGGGTGTGGCGGCTGGCCGCCGTCCCACTAAACTACAGATTGATCTCCCTCCTCGAAGTACCTGGAAAAATCCTAGAAAAAATCATCAATAACCGTCTTAGAAATCCTGGAAACAACAAACAGAGTCAACTGCAGACAATTTGGGTTCAGGAAAGGGAAGTCCACCACAACAGCGATAGCCCTGGCATATGAAAACATAGTCAGAGCCGCGGCGAGTGGTAGATAATGTAATCTAACTCTCCAGGATGTAGCGAAGGCATTTGACAAAGCCTGGCATGACGGTCTAAAATATAAGATCCTCCAACTCGGACTTCCCACCAACATTGAAAAGTTGCTTTGCAACTTCCTTGACGGCAGAAATGCCAGACTGAGGGTAGGACAACACACAGGAGAGACCTTCCCACTCATGACCGGAGTCCCTCAGGGGAGCGTCCTCTCCCCTACCCTATATATTATCTTCACAAGTGACACCCCACCTCCCACAAAAATAGGTAACGAAGATATTATGTATGCAGATGACATCATTCAAATAACAAAACATCAAGGAAAATCGCGAGCGTTACAGGTCGACAACACCAGGCGGGAATTAGAACGGGTAAATAATTACGAAAAACAATGGAAAACCCAAACCAGTCTCCCGAAATTTACAGTGATACCCTTATGCAGAAGGAAAACCCATCTATTAGAAACCAATAATGCCCGATTGAATACAAAAGCAGAGGCACCCTCCTGGGCCTGCATATATCCACAACAGGTTACTCCCATGATGTCCACACCAGGAAGGAAAAGGCAAGAAGAGAGCTGAGAAAACTATCCCGCTTTAAAGCGCTTCCTGAGCAAATAAAACTCCGCCTGGTGACATCATTTATCACACCGATATTAACTTACCCAGCAATACCTCTTCATACTATGAGCACCACTCAAATATTAAAATTACAGGTGGTCCAAAATGAAGCCCTAAATTCGTCACACGTGAAAGATACCCCTTCACCAGAACCACAGCCGAGACACATAGAGACCTGAGAATAAAACCCATCAACCAGCAGCTGCACACCCTGGCCAGCAGAATCTGGCAAAAAGATAGAACGATCAGAGCAAGAACTCCTTCAAAGACTCCCACCAGATAACGACAACAACTGTACATGGTTCCTAAAAAGTTACCAAATCTCAAAGGATCCATTACCACCCGCCGATCTACACGGCCAGGCAATAGACAACCTTCCTAGACCAGCATCCGCCAGTAGGGTCGGCGGAATATGAAATAAGGCCCTTAAAACACCCATATATGGGACAGGGTAGGATGTCTAGTGCCTGTACCGACAGACAATAACTAACGTGACAAATCCCTAACACACCATTAGCTTAGCTAGGCAGTCAGCCTGCCCTCTCTTATCTCCTCATAAGTTTCTTATATTTCCTAACTATAACTTCCTTCCCCCACCTCTAATCTTCTTTCACCCATCCTTTCTCTACATACACACAAAAAAAGCGTCGCAGCCTAGTCCCCCCCCCAGCCCCATAGCTGGTCGCTCGATCTCCTCCATTTCACATTGAATTGAATTGAATTGAATTGAAACAGTTTATTTAGCCAGAAAAGCACAGATACAGAGTGGATAATAATAACAATATTAACATGGCTGAGCCAGTTGAGAACCTGAGCTCTCTTTTAGGCACCTGATATATACTATACATTTATCTCAAGGAAGTATTATGTAACATTTAGTATCATCATTAATAGTACAATAGCATCGTGGTAATAAGAACATCTCATAATGCTACCACGGTTATCACTTCAATATTTATTAATTTTATTTATTTTTTATATTTTTTTAGTTTACTTTTGTTTATTTATTTATATATACATAAGTTACAGTGGAATTGAAAAACATAAGTATAATGGGGGAGCAGTACAACATGAGTTGTATTGTACATTATATTCATCAATAGCGGAATCGCCGCCCTCCGGGCGGCTCTTTCGCTAGGCCACGGTAAGATGCCACCCTCCGGAGGCTCCACATAACACGAGGTAGAGTGGAGCAGATTAATCATGCCGAATCAGCGCCATCACTCCTCTATTGACCACTGCTGGGTATCCACCGGCTCCGAGCGACCGGTGGGTTTCAATTAAGCCCACCCTCGATCTGAGAACGAAGGTGAAAGGTGATACGGGAGGTTTTTGGGGAAGCATGGTGGGTCACAAACAATTCTTTAGTCTCGCCACGTCAGATATGTACGTTATATTACTTCTTGCACTTGGTGAATGACAATTCCACTGTTAAAGCATGAACACTGATGAACACTGATATTCACTACAATAGACTGAATCAAACTGAATGGTTATAAACACAGAACATACCTGAGAACGAAGGCGAAAGGTGATACGGAAGGTTTACTCCTCCCGCCTCGCACTGGTTTATATATCCCTGAGTTGCCAGGGATCGCTACTCACGCAATGAAAGAAATTACAATCAATCTAACTGTTACTCATTCAGTTGACAAAGGTCTGGCGAATTACTAAAGTTGATTTACACAGACTAATTCAAGATTGCGTTTGCCAGTAGAGAGTGGAATAAACGTAGTGACAACTGTGTTCGAAGGCGGGACTTACTGGGAGTGATCCTGAGTGTAAAACGGATGGGAAAAACACGTCTCTCCTGAGATTCTACAAGTGCGGTGGATTTGAATGTTATGTAGCGTAATATGAATTAAAGTGGGTTTTTAGGAATGACAATGATGTGCACAGTACACTCTACTTACAGGAAACCACAAACCACAGCCAAGGAATTCTTCCTGAGAAGAGCCGTTAGGTCTTGGAGATTTTGAGTTTGACAGAATCTTTTCAGGAGATTAATGACTTTCTAAAACAGACAACTGACACTAACTAAACTACAAACATCCGATTCTCTGATGTTTGGACATCAAAATAATCTAACTTGAGTAGCACTTGGAAACTCATGGCTATCTCCAAGGACGATATAAGGATATGCCATTCATACTGACAGACTCGACACTCACTTACTTGACAAGTTTTACTAACAATAAGGACAGTTGAAGCTTTCAACATCACTTACAATTGATCTTGAATGCTCCAACTGTAATCACACATATCTGAGTTGCCTCAACATGTGCAACCACAGCTGCAATTTCAAATTTTGTGTCATTACTAAGGAATAACGAAGTCTCGGGTGCACGATAAGATTAAGAGAAAACGAAGGACTCAGGCGTCCTGAAGCGATGAGAAAACGGACTCCTCAGATGGGGGACTCAAATAAAGAAAGCATATCTACATGTTTTTTGGGGCTATTGAGCGTAATATGAATCGTTTGATTTTATGTTAACTGATGTGTACAACCGTAGTCATTACAGCAGCAAGTAAAAATCAGCAGTATTGTCGCAGAGTACAAAGCTGACACGTCCGACCAGTACGGCCAGCGTTCAGAGAATGATTTGCCTCCTGATCCAATGTTTGTTGGTTAGAGACCCGGCACCGGCCACTGAAACTGGCCTTGGTCGAATGCAATGTTAACCAAATTACCGAAGGCTTACGGCCATATTATTAAACAACATCTTCCCTTGAAGAATATCTTCATATCGAAAGCCATATTTTTAAATGCGAAGAACCTTTTAGTGCAGCACACGAAAGAGTGTGTTGGCATGAAAACGAACTAATTGCACCAAACTTTGAAGAGGTGGCTATGAGCTGCTTTTCGTCACCCTCTTCATAATTATTTTGTTAGTTTTATTTAATATTTCTTGTCAATACGATTAACGTACAAAGAAACACGTATTGGTAATTTTACAAATGTTTTTTTTTACATTATTGATTTTACGGCCCATATTATGAGTGCAAAAGCTGTGTTCCCTGTCCTAATACGACTTTCGTAAAAGCTGTGCTGCCTGTCAATTTGTTATTGCCAAAGGCAAGCTGCTGGAGTCATCCCATCTTACTAACGCTAGTACTAATCTGGTAAGCACATTTACGGTAATTTATTAAACTTTTTAGCAGTTTTATAAGTGAGTTTCTGTTAGGAAAATATAAACTAGTGACGTTCTTGCCTAGAAATATTCCAATGGATAGAGGCAAATTTCACTGGGAGAAAATCATCTCAAAACTTTATGTTGCATATATTAATAAAGTAAGTCCATTTAAGTTACTTAATGCAACTTATTAGCAGTTTTATAAGTGAGTTTCTATCTGGAAAATATAAACAGGGGAGGTTTATGCCTAAAAATATCAAAATGGGTAGAGGCAAATTTCACTGGGAGGGCATTATCACAAGGATGGTAATATTACATACAAAAACACCTTTGATACAGTGGATCATGATATAATATGTAAAATACTGCAGGCTCTAATTTTTCATCACCAATTACATTATTTCGTTTTGGTAAACTTCCATTTGGCTGAATTAGGTGCATAATAAAACAAGTTCACTGGAAGCTGGAGTTTGATTATTTAATGAAAATGTGCCTTAAGCATATATGATACAATATTTTGGCTAATATAGAGGACTTCACAGCAGCTTCCCCCGTCTCAGTAATAGTAAGTTCGCCCACGGCAAGTGATAATTTATGCTAGGTTAGGTTAACTTAACTTTACTTTAACTCATAAATACTCTAACGCCTTTTCCAACATTTGCCATCAATACGACCGTCTCACTATAAAACATATTGAAATTGCGGCGTTTATAAATTTGATTTCTCTGAAAACAAAATTTTTTAACCTAAGACAATATAATAAAGGCATATCAGCCCTTAAAGGCCATTTCCTATAATGTACTGATGTGGTTGATGTTGTTGATGTACAATAAAAAGATATAATACCCTAACATGTGAAGCAGGAACCTTGTTTGTGTATTTTGAAGTATTTTCTCTGATTTTTGTTGATGTTTACTACAAAGAATGCAAGAGTATGACACTAACTTCGGTTTCCTGTATGACTTGGAGAAACTTCGAGATATGAAAGAAGACTACATCATGAAAGAGCGATGTATAGCTTTGGATAATTCATTGAGTGTTGGAAATTCTCACGATATTGATTGTGCAGACCTGTTCTCAGAGCTTCGAGTACTCCAAGAACGTATTCCTCAAGAGAGATTGGATGCATTGGCTATGCTCTCCACCGAAAAGGAACTAGCAGAAAGTTTGGAATATCAAGATTTAATAGCAGTGAACATAGTGTGTAGTACCCCGATATAATAATGATATTAACGTGTTCATGTCATTGAGTGAATTAATAAATAGTTGTATCGAAGAGGTGTTTAACAAGTTGTCCCTTTAAGAACGTAATATATGTGTATTGACATACGAGATAAGATAAGAGTATTGACGTTGAGTAAATAACATCACTGCCACGCTACCCAACATCCTGTCTTTACATCCTCCTACTATAAATATTCTACCTATATGCAATATCCTCTTCTGGTGAGTTTTGTCTCATTATACTGGTCCATATCCCTCAGCATTTAAACATGTTGCAATTCGTAACCATGCTTGTTTCTTTAATGTAACAAGCTTCCCACAAGTACTTTTATTTTGCAAAATTTTCTCCTCTCCAATCAAATAAACTAAGAAATCCCGGGAAACTTTGGAGGAAAAAATATCCATGACGAGAGCTGCTACGATACTTAATTTGGCGCCAACGAAGGTAAACAAACACACACAGGACCCATAATGCATCAGC
>NW_024730668.1:5911257-5942461 GCF_018991925.1 Homarus americanus
GTTCTATGATTCTTAAAATTATATCTAGCGCTTGTGAGACCACACCTGGATTACGCAGTTCAGTTCTGGTCACCTTATTACAGAATGGATATAGAATCCTTGGAAAGAATTCAGAGGAGAATGACAAGACTAATCCCGGGCATTAGGAACCCTGAGTATAGAGACAGGTTAAAGCATCTAAATTTGCACTACCTTGAGAGACGTAGAACGAGGGGCGACCTGATAGAGGTGTATAAGTGGAAGGCAGGGTTAAACAAAGGGGACATTACAAAGGTACTCAAACTATCCAACCAGGAGCGAACTCGTAACAATGGTTTTAAATTAGACAAATTTAGATTTCGGCGTGAAATAGGTAAACACTGGTTTGGAAACAGAGTAGTGGATGAGTGGAACAAGTTACCAAATATCATCATTAACTCGAATATGCTGGATAGCTTCAAACATAGGTTGGATACTTATATGAGCAATAGTAGTTCGGTATAAACGGGATTGCCCAGTATGGGTCAATAGGTCTGCTGCAGTTTCCTCCATTCTTATGTTCTTATGTTCTTATGTTCTGTGGTGGACATCTCTTTTTATGGCTATGGCCACCCCGTCATTTGGCTCCTCTGATAGATTGGATTTATGGATCCTGTAACCAAATATTTTGAGTTCCTCAGCCGCCTTTTGGCCGTGTGAGTTTATGAGTATAATATCTGCGTCAATCCGGTTATATTGGCTGGACAGACTGAATTTGTTAGTTCTCCAGTGGAGGACGTTATGTTGCATTATTTTCACTGCCTTACGTAGCGGGTCCATTGGATCTTGTTATTGGTTTTGGGGGGATCTGTAGGGTTCGTGATTTGTTCTCTGTGCGTCCATTTTTAAGTTTTTTTATCGTCCCAACGGTTGACTTTTTGATGCAGTTTGTTAAGTCGACCTGTTTTTGTATAATGGCCTTGTGGATGGCCTCCTCGGAACTGGGGTGGTCGTACTTCCATTTCATCTTGTACTCCCTTACTCCTTTAGCGACTTCATCACGTGTACAGTTCTCGTTGATATCGGTTGGTTCATAGATGCATAGATTCAGGTCTTTTCCTGATAGATCGCTTGGAGTCTGAGAGAGAGGTATCATCTCCGGCGTGGGTACTTGTGCATCCACACCAGAGGCCACTGTTGTCTCCTCCCTACTAGGTGGAATTTGGGGGACAAAAATCATCTCCGATGTGGGTACTTGTGCATCGACACCAGAGCCCACTGTTGCCTCCTCTGTGCTAGTTGGAAGGCTGACCCGTTGAGGTTGGCTGGGTAGGGTCGGAGTGGGGAAACAACAAACAGAGTCAACTGCAGACAATTTGGGTTCAGGAAAGGGAAGTCCACCACAACAGCGATAGCCCTGGCATATGAAAACATAGTCAGAGCCGCGGCGAGTGGTAGATAATGTAATCTAACTCTCCAGGATGTAGCGAAGGCATTTGACAAAGCCTGGCATGACGGTCTAAAATATAAGATCCTCCAACTCGGACTTCCCACCAACATTGAAAAGTTGCTTTGCAACTTCCTTGACGGCAGAAATGCCAGACTGAGGGTAGGACAACACACAGGAGAGACCTTCCCACTCATGACCGGAGTCCCTCAGGGGAGCGTCCTCTCCCCTACCCTATATATTATCTTCACAAGTGACACCCCACCTCCCACAAAAATAGGTAACGAAGATATTATGTATGCAGATGACATCATTCAAATAACAAAACATCAAGGAAAATCGCGAGCGTTACAGGTCGACAACACCAGGCGGGAATTAGAACGGGTAAATAATTACGAAAAACAATGGAAAACCCAAACCAGTCTCCCGAAATTTACAGTGATACCCTTATGCAGAAGGAAAACCCATCTATTAGAAACCAATAATGCCCGATTGAATACAAAAGCAGAGGCACCCTCCTGGGCCTGCATATATCCACAACAGGTTACTCCCATGATGTCCACACCAGGAAGGAAAAGGCAAGAAGAGAGCTGAGAAAACTATCCCGCTTTAAAGCGCTTCCTGAGCAAATAAAACTCCGCCTGGTGACATCATTTATCACACCGATATTAACTTACCCAGCAATACCTCTTCATACTATGAGCACCACTCAAATATTAAAATTACAGGTGGTCCAAAATGAAGCCCTAAATTCGTCACACGTGAAAGATACCCCTTCACCAGAACCACAGCCGAGACACATAGAGACCTGAGAATAAAACCCATCAACCAGCAGCTGCACACCCTGGCCAGCAGAATCTGGCAAAAAGATAGAACGATCAGAGCAAGAACTCCTTCAAAGACTCCCACCAGATAACGACAACAACTGTACATGGTTCCTAAAAAGTTACCAAATCTCAAAGGATCCATTACCACCCGCCGATCTACACGGCCAGGCAATAGACAACCTTCCTAGACCAGCATCCGCCAGTAGGGTCGGCGGAATATGAAATAAGGCCCTTAAAACACCCATATATGGGACAGGGTAGGATGTCTAGTGCCTGTACCGACAGACAATAACTAACGTGACAAATCCCTAACACACCATTAGCTTAGCTAGGCAGTCAGCCTGCCCTCTCTTATCTCCTCCTAAGTTTCTTATATTTCCTAACTATAACTTCCTTCCCCCACCTCTAATCTTCTTTCACCCATCCTTTCTCTACATACACACAAAAAAAGCGTCGCAGCCTAGTCCCCCCCCCAGCCCCATAGTTCGTCGCTCGATCTCCTCCATTTCACTTTGAATTGAATTGAATTGAATTGAAACAGTTTATTTAGCCAGAAAAGCACAGATACAGAGTGGATAATAATAACAATATTAACATGGCTGAGCCAGTTGAGAACCTGAGCTCTCTTTTAGGCACCTGATATATACTATACATTTATCTCAAGGAAGTATTATGTAACATTTAGTATCATCATTAATAGTACAATAGCATGGTGGTAATAAGAACATCTCATAATGCTACCACGGTTATCACTTCAATATTTATTAATTTTATTTATTTTTTATATTTTTTTAGTTTACTTTTGTTTATTTATTTATATATACATAAGTTACAGTGGAATTGAAAAACATACGTATAATGGGGGAGCAGTACAACATGAGTTGTACTGTACATTATATTCATCACTAGCGGAATCGCCGCCCTCCGGGCGGCTCTTTCGCTTGACCACGGCAAGATGCCACCCTCCGGAGGCTCCACATTGTCTCACTGTTAAGGTATCTGCGTTGATCCTGACTTTGTACTCGTCAGAAGGGGCATGTTTTCCAGGGCATTTTTAAATGACTGTACATACGTGTTGCGCTCATGCAGCATTTCTTGGATAGATAGGACAATGTCATGTCTGACACCTTGAATGTTGCCACACCTGATAGTAGTCTGCTTTTCATGATCTCCCATGAAGTAGATTTGGAGGAACTTTGCCTGCTCATCTTACAGTGATAAGAGGGATCCTGCTTTGTGATAGACTTGACCCTGGACTTTGAATGTGGGCATGTATCCGTGCACACGAACTACTCTGGTAGATCCAAAGGATGTCAGCTGGAAGCATGAATTGTACTTCCGTATATTTTCCAGGAATTGTTTTGACTCTGGAGTTGTTCCCAGCATGAGAGTGTTCAATGGTTGTGGTGGTTTTCCAAATTTCGCATTCGTACTTTCCTATGAGAGCAGCACAGTCCAGCAGATTCTCCTTTGTACATTTCTTATCCATGTTGCAAATGACAACAGAGGGATACTTTTCATATTCCATATATAACACCATCCATCATCACTACATATAACACCATCCATCATCACTACATACAACATCATCCATCATCACTACATATAACACCATCCAGCATCACTACATATAACATCATCCATCATCACTACATATAACATCATCCATCATCACTACATATAACATCATCCATCATCACTACATATAACATCATCCATCATCACTACATATAACACCATCTAGCATCACTACATATAACACCATCCATCATCACTACAGATGGGTAAAGTAGTTTCCAAGATTCTCGTGCTGACATACATACAAACAGACAGACTTCTTTGTTTTATATATATATATAGATAGCAGAAACGCCGCCCTTCTGGCTGCTCTTTCGCTCTGCCAAAGTGTGGAATATCGTACGTCTGGCATACTTCATTAGAATGGACTACCTACCTACCTACCTACCTACCTTGTTAGAATGGACAGCCTATAAAAGTTAGAGATCAAAGAAAAGTAAGCTGTAATGAGAGAGAGCATAAGGATAAAATTAGCAATAATATGTGGGATGGGATAGGACTTTTCAACCTCTGTGTGGTGTAACGGATGGAGGTTAAATGCAGAGAAAAGTAAGCCATAATGAAGGAGAACCTAAGGATCAAAATAGCTGTAAATCATAGGAGGGAATACGACTTTTCTACGTGTGTGCGCCGGGGCTGTGTCTCATCGGGTTGGTTGAAGTTTTTTTGAGGTCATTACATATAACACCATCCATCATCACTACATATAACACCATCCATCATCACTACATATAACACCATCCATCATCACTACATATAACACCATAAATTATCACTACATATAACACCATCCATCATCATTACATATAACACCATCCATCATCACTACATATAACACCATCCATCATCACTACATATAACACCATCCATTATCACGACATATAACACCATCCATCATTACTACATATAACACCATCCATCATCACTACATATAACACCATCCATCATCACTACATATAACACCACCCATCATCACTACATATATCATCATCCATCATCACTACATATAACACCATCCATCAACACTACATATAACACCATCCATCATCACTACTGTAGTAATTGGTTGTCAGACCACAGCTTACATCTCAGAAACAGTCCAGATCTGACCCGACATTGGGGGGTCAAGTGTAAGGGTACCCCTAGCAGCTGCTCAAGGGTGTTACAAATTAACCAGGCTCCCCTCCACATGTCACACTGCCCCAACAAATATGTAAGACACACTGTCAGAAGGAGCCACCTGCCGACCCTTCCCCAATTTACACAATAACCTACAGTACATCTCAGACAAGGTCCAGACCTGACCTCACATTAGCCAGGTCAAATGTAGCCCTCACAGCCCAAGTCAAGGGGCCACAAAGCAACCAGAGCCTCTCAAGTCACACGGCCCCACCAACGATGTTAGCAGGCAAGCATTCATCAGAAGATTCCTCCAATGTATACAGCAACTTTAGTCTCAGAAAAAGTCCAGACCTGACCCTACATTAGCGAGGTCAAATGTAAGGAGACCTTTCGCCGCCCTCCCCGATCAGCTCAACCTGACGTCTCCCAATATATAGGACGTCTTAGTCATCTCTCACGAGAGAGTGTCTTGTAACCAAGAAGGGTCAGCAACACGTCCCGAGTCCCGCTCAAGAGAAGTCAGACAGAGAGGGCCGGAGGCAGCCGCCTCCGGTCGGGAGCGAGACTTCCCTCTGGTGCCCAGCTAAGCAGTCTCCCATAGAGACAACCCAGGACCACCTGCTAGGCCTCCCCCAGGTCACGTAAGTTTTTGTCGGAGCTTTCCATGGGATGAGTTACTTACGTGGGAAGTGTATTCATATCATGTTCGTGTCCGAGAATCAGTGTCTAGTAGCGTAATATGATGTCCTAGTAACGTAAATATAATGTCCTAATAACTTCGATAGAAGGTGTTAATAATGTGTCCATGTCATTGTCGTAATTAATAAATAGTTGTAACGAAGCGGTGTTTTAGAAGTCGTCCTTAAGAACGTATTAGATGTGTATTGACGTATCAGATAAGATAAGTGTGTTGACAGTTCAAATAACTAACATGGCCACGCTACCAAAATCTTCCTCTCTCTACATTTCTCTTACTATCAATATTCTACCTATATGTAATCTTCTTCTTGTGAGTTTGTCTCATTATAGTGGTGGCAGCGAACTATGCGTTAACCCACGTCCTCCTCGCTTAGATATTGCAATGGTAGCAGTGTACTTAATGTAAACTCACGCTTCCCTCGGTTAGCCATAACACCTGGCTCGTCTCATCCTTCATTTAATTCAGTTTGAGTATTGTTTAAAAGCGTGTAATAAGGAATTCCTGGGTCGTAGCGTGAAAAGTGTCCTAGTGTGTCATCTTTACAGCTCAAGTCAATGCCTCTCGTTGTCGTATACGCGAATTGTTACTAGCAAAACACTCCCAGAATATGTTCAGTGCTTAATATAATTTCTCAGTGTCCCCCGCGTTCTGTGAAGTTCTCAGTAGCCCAAGTGCATTTTAATTGTCGGTCAGTGTTATATGTACCAAGTGTGTTTTAGTGATAGAAGCTGTGTCTATACTAACTGTTATAACTTAACATGTCTTACACAACCTATATCCTCCTCCCTCTCCTAATCCTCACCTCACCCTCCGTTCCCGCCCCACCCCGCCCCACCCCACCCCTCACCGCTCCGCTCCGCCCCGGTTACCCCATGCTACGCCCCACCCCACCCCAGCAGGCGCGCATCATGCCCGCGTATTTTTCGCCCCGCCCCGCCCCGCCTCGCCCCGTGTGACCACCAATCCCCCCGTATGTTTTGTCCTGTGAGTTATGCTTAGAAATTGGTTTTTAGTGTCACTTAATATCGCGATAATTGTAGAGCTTCACTCAAGTGTATTTTAATGCTTGTATGATTTGTAATGTACTCTTCGACGCGTAGTGATGAATAATATTCAATGTAGTCAGCAGAGCTTCACTCCCCGACCCAGCCTAATGAGAATATTGTTGTGATGGAAACCATAGTTGCCAAACATTGACGTAACGTATAAAGTAAATATTTGTTTTTCTTTACGGATACATTTCCAACTAATCCATCATCCCTTTCGGATTGTTTCTGTCAAATGTCACACACAGTACCGCCCCATGGCTAGCCGGAATCTAACCACAGCACATATAAGCAGAGAAGAAGCAGCGTGAGGAATGCAGCGTGACGAATGCAGCACCACACCCACCACACACCACTCCACTTCTTTCAAGTCCTCCCTGGTCTAGGATTAAGAAAATTTTATATTTTCTACTTTAGGAAGTTAAGGAGTGTGGAATGCAGCCCACACATCAAAACCCTGGCAAGCCGAACCAGGGAGAGGATTTCCGCTGTGGGGGCGTGGGACAGGACGGTCAAGGATCCAGCCGATACTCGTGTACAGAGGGCGAAACCAGGACTACAGAGACTGCCCCACACGTCGTCCTGAGCGATGGCAACCCCCCAGTGTGACCGGCTAACCCCGGCCGGACTGGCGAAAAAATATGTTGCAGAGAAGAAACGCAGATAGAGCAGAAAAATTCGTCTGGAATATGAAAATGACGATGTATAAAGAAACGCAGATGAACAGAAAAATCGTCTGGAATATGAAAATGAAGATGTATACAGAAACGCAGATGAACAGAAAAATCGTCTGGAATATGAAAATGAAGATGTATAGAGAAAAACGCAGATGATCAGGAAATTCACCTGGAATATGAAAATGCCCTAAACGTGGAGGAAGCGCAGATGAACAGAAAAATCATCTGGAATAGGATAGAAACCAGGAGGAAGTGAGAAGAAGTCAGAAGATGTGGTGACACGACCTACAAAGTGTGGTATTGAAGAAAGAAAAACGTGCTATGTGAAGAAAGAAGACAGAAGACTTGCTGTGCTGACATCAGAAGAAAGTCGACGATGAAAAGGTGGATCATCAGAAGGACCAACCCACTACCGCTGTTGTGCTGCCGGCATTCCCTATTTTCAGATACCAGCTGGATGGAGGACGTGAGCCATGCTGGACCACACTAATGTACTGATGTTGTTGATGTTGATGTACAATAAAAAGATATAACACCCTAACATGTGAAGTAGGAGCATTTTGTTGGGTATTTTGAAGTATTTCATTCTCTGATTTTTGTTAACATGTACTACAAAGAATGTATTAATTAAGAAAGATTAGTCATTTTTTCTATGAGTTCATTTGATCAATGTTTTGTATTACTAAATGCAATGTTGTAGACATACTACTGAGTGGGACGAATTATTATTTTGACACGGCCTGGTTAGGCAATGTAATACCTGTTATTGTTTGTAGAATGTGATTTGCAAGTTTGCCTCGGACACTATGCTAGATATGAAGGATCTTTAGCTCACTTTATGTTCACTTACTGTGTATATATTTTATTTTTTTTCTCCTGTCATAGAAGCTTTAATCTTGGCGGGAGGAATAGTTAGCTTTGTCAGATCAAACTATGACAGTAGAAAAACATACATCTAGTGTTATTGTTTGAAAAATGTGAGGATGCATTATCGCCTCAGGGATTATATTAAATACTGCACATGATGTTACTGTCTATATGTGTCATCAGTTCTCTGAGCATGAAAGCTTTGGTCTTGGCGGGAGATGTAGTGATGGGTTGTCAGACCACAGCTTACATCTCAGAAACAGTCCAGACCTGACCCGACATTATGGGGGTCAAGTGTAAGGGTACCCCTCGCGGCTGCTCATGGGTGTTACAAATCAACCAGGCTCCCCTCCACATGTCACACGGCCCCAACAAATATGTAAGACACACAGTCAGAAGGGGCCACCTGCCGACCCTCCCCCAATTTACACAATAACCTACAGTACATCTCAGACAAGGTCCAGACCTGACCTCACATTAGCCAGGTCAAATGTAACCCACGCAGCCCAAGTCAAGGGGCCACAAATCAACCAGAGCCTCTCATGTCACACGGCCCCACCAACGATGTTAACAGGCAAGCATTCATCAGAAGATTCCTCCAATGTATACAACAACTTTAGCCTCAGAAAAAGTCCAGACCTGACCCTACATTAGCGAGGTCAAATGTAAGGAGACCCTTCGCCGCCCCCGATCAGCTCAACCTGACGTTTCCCAACATATAAGACGTCCTAGTCCTCCCTCACAAGAGAGTGTCTTGTAACCAAGAAGGGCCAGCAACACGTCCCGAGTCCCGATCGAGAGAAGTCAGACAGAGAGGGCCGGAGGCAGCCGCCTCCGGTCGGAAGCGAGACTTCCCTCCGGTGCCCAGCTAATCAGTCTCCCATAGAGACAACCCAGGACCACTTGCTAGGCCTCCCCCAGGTCCCGTGAGTTTTTGTCGGAGCTTTCCATGGGATTAGTTACTTACGTGGGAAGTGTATTCATTTCATGTCCGTGTCCGAGAATCAGTGTCTAGTAGCGTAATATGATGTCCTAGTAACGTAAATATAATGTCCTAGTAACTTCGATAGAAGGTGTTATTAATGTGTCCATGTCATTGTCGTAATAATAAACAGTTGTAACGAAGCGGTGTTTGAGAAGTCGACCTTAAGAACGTAATAGATGTGTATTGACGTAAAAGATAAGATAAGTGTATTGACAGTTCAAATAACTAACACGGCCACGCTACCAAAATCTTCCTATCTCTACATAAGAACATAAAAATGGAGGAAACTGCAGCGGGCCTATTGGCCCATACTGGGCAGTCCCGTTTACACCCAACCCCTATTGCTCATTTCTCTTACTATCAATATTCTACCTATATGTAATCTTCTTCTTGTGAGTTTGTCTCATTATACTACATATAACACCACCCATCATCACTACATATAACACCATCCATCATCACTACATATAACACCACCCATCATCACATCATATAACAACATCCATCATCACTACATATAACATCATCCATCATTACATATAACACCATCCATCATCATCACTACATATAACACCATCCATCATCATCACTACATATAACACCATCCATCATCATCACTACATATAACACCATCCATCATCATCACTACATATAACACCATCCATCATCATCACTACATATAACACCATCCATCATCATCACTACATATAACACCATCCATCATCATCACTACATATAACACCATCCATCATCATCACTACATATAACACCATCCATCATCATCACTACATATAACACCATCCATCTACAGATCGGTAAAGTACTTTCCGAGATTCTCATGCGGACACACAAACAAACAAACACACAGACATACTTCTTTGTTATATATATATACTGTAGATAGTATGGTAAGCTTCAAAACACATAAACACTTATTATTTATCAAACACAAAATAAATATACTTTAAAACTACGTTTGGTAACACAGTCGAACAGTTATGGCACGTGGGACGATGTTTTATGAAACATTTATTCCGCTGTTACCATGTTGCAATAATATATATAAAATGTTTTATTATTACTTTTCTATTCTTTTACTTTTACTTTTACTTCTTATATTTATTTTATTCTCTTTTCTTCTGTATCTTCTCTGTTCGTTATGCCCGTAAGATGGTCGAGGTGGAGGAAGAATTGAGGGAAGGAGGAAGTGAGGGAGGTACAGTACTTGTTTATGTTTGAGGGGAGGGTGTGAGTAGGGTGAGGAGGTTATGGTCAGGCCTACAGTTGGCCCTCATACCAAGGGGAGACTGAGAAGGTGGAGAGGTAGAGGAAGGCTGATATAGGACTATATTATTTCTAATGGGTAACTGTATCACTAAATAATACCAAACACATGATGATAATGTTTTACTCAACACAAAGGAATTGAGAACTAATCATGACGGTTCTTCGTTTATTAACGACGTTACTCAAAATGAACAGTTACACTTCAAAACAATAACCTATCTTCCTAGCTAGCTAACCAGGGGTCACATGAATCACAATACATTTCATGTAACGGATAAAACCTAAAAGGTACTGTCAAAAACCATAATTACTAGCCCACTCAGGTCGAGTGGTAGGTGAGACCAGGGGTCCTTATTGATCGCACGCACGAACACACATCATATACCCTTGAATACTCGTCACCATTCTTTTAGGTCATACCTCCCCTTTACTTTGAATATAATGTTACTTTTGCTGCTCCCACAAACGTGAAGTAAATCAGTTATATGTTATGTCTAATGGACAACAAACATGTCCACTGGCCTGTGCTAAAAGGATATAGCAGCAGTTTTAGAATATGTCTGCTTAGGCCAACACAGGAGTACTCTGGTGATGTCCCACACGACATAATGTTGTCATTGTACAGCAGCAGGCCAAGTCTTATGCTTTAGTTAACATACACAGTTCTCTGATACACTGAACACATCGTTGGGCTGTCAGTACAACTGCTGGCCGTGAAGGTCATCACCTTATTAGGCTGCCTGTCTAAAAATATTAAACTATGAAGCATCAAATATCACACCTCTAAGCAGTGGTAAATAATGTTAGTACTGTATTGTATATACTACAAAGTGAAGAATCTGGCAAAAGTTATTGAGGACTGTATACCTGTATATTTCATATAGTTGTGGTCGTAAGTCCAAACTCGTGCACCAGCTGGCTAACGTCTCAGGTTGACCCACTATATCTCCTTCACTCGCAGAAACAAACACCAAAGTCTCAGTGTGTTGTGGAAGCTACGTTAGAATAAGTAATAAAAATATCAAGATATGACAGTAGATACTCTTAACGTCACTAGCCAGTGTTGCCTCTCTCAGTCTTAGAGAGAAATAGAGGAAAAGTTTCAACCTTACACGGGGGTCCAACGGGACCTTCGCTAGCATCACTCCTTGGGGGCTGTAAGTTTAACAAATTTATTGGCAGAGCTTGTAGTACAGTTTGCCTATTCTGAGTAATTCAGTCAGGTCTTGACACTGAGGGTGGTATCACTTCTCACTGCCACGCAGGACAGAGGTTCGTACACAAAGAGATGCATCATATTCATTGACAGTACATATACATATATGTACACACACACATACACATATACATACATATACACATATGCATACACATATACATGTACATATATATATACACATATGCACACATGCACACATACATACACATATACACACGTACATACATATACGTCGGTCATATTCACGTGGGTAATGTCCCTCTTCACTGCCATACAGGACAGAGGTTCTTACACAAAGAATGCATCATACTCATTGACACTATATATAGGTCAGATTCATGTGGGTAATGCCACTGTTCACTGCCATGCAGGACAGAGGTTCGTACACAAAGAAGGAAATACATCATATTCATTAGCAGTATATATAGGTCAGTGGATCACATACATTGGAGTCATACTCTAATTGAAGACTAATCAGTGTGGGCTAGCAAATTTGGGATAAACAGCAAGAATGTCCTCAAGCACACCTGATTCAATGAAGTAATTACATAGTTCAAGATACAATAAGTCAGGTGACCTGAAGTCTTTGACAGTGTCATATTCAATAATATAGTGTTCAAGTGTATGTTTTAAAGGTTTATCGTGAGGGCGGCTGTTCTGGCCCTCCCGGCGGAGTCCTGAAGACCCTCGGCTGCCTCCAGACCTAAGGAGATTGGCAAAGAAGGGTGGCCTATGGGACTCACTCGGCGGAGTTCCTGAAGGTTCTGGGCTGCCCTTGCCAATACATGCTAGTAGTATTTCGTAATTATCTCTTTCGGCCTATGTGATCGAAATTTTAATGACCATCAATGTTGTTCGGCGTGCCAGCAGCCTGGAGGCTATTGGTTCACCTCTACACCCCCGGGAACATCCAAGTCGGTTATGTACAACAGCGTCAGAGAATTAAAGCAGCCTTACAGTAAGAACGGAATGTTCTATAATCAGCACCAATGTCTTAAGAACATAAGAACATAAGAAAAAAAGGAGTCCGCAATAGGCCGGTTGGCCTGTGCATGGCAGTTCCTGTCGAGAGTTACTACCACTCTCTATCATCCATGAATCTATCTAGCCTCCTTTTGAAACTTTCCAGGGTTCCAGCACTTACTACAAAGTTGTTAAGCTTGTTCCACTCGTCTACCACCCTATTTGTAAACCAGTTCCTCCCTATCTCCCTCCTAAACCTAAACTTATCCAACTTAAATCCGTTGCTCAGAGTCCTATCCTGCTCGGATATTATAAGAACTTTATCTATATCCCCTTTATTGATTCCTTTCACCCACTTCAATACTTCTATCATATCTCCACGCACTCTTCGTCTTTCTAAGGAATGCAAGTTAAGTTTCTTTAACCTGTCCTGATATGGAAGGTTTCTAAGTCTCGGAATCATTTTCGTCATTCTTCGCTGCACCGACTCTAGTGAATTGATATCCATTCTATAATATGGGCACCAGAACTAAACCGCATAATCGAGGTGCGGACTGACTAGCGCAAGATATAGTTGCAATAAGACCTCTGCACTCTTATTACTTACACTTCTAGATGTAAAACCCAATACTCTGTTTGCCTTATTTCGAACATTAACGCACTGTCCGGGCTTACAAGTACCCCTAGGTCTCTTTCACAAGTCGACTTCTCTAGGTTGATGTTGTTAAGGCTGTATACATTGTCAGTATTTGTTCTTCCAATATTAAGTACGCTGCACTTGCTGGTGTTGAATTTCATTTGCCATTTTTCTGACCACCCCTACAGTTTATTTAGATCCTCCTGTAATGCATTTGCATCCTGCCCTGAATTAATCTGCCGCCCTATTTTGGTGTCATCCGCAAACTTGCTTATGTCACTGCTGATCCCAGTATCTAGATCGTTTATGTAGATTATGAACAAGAGTGGGCCTAGTACTGACCCCTGGGGAACCCCACTGGTTACATGGCCCCACTCAGATTTAACACCATCTACGCTGACCCTCTGCGTTCTATCGGTGAGCCATGATTTTATCCAATTTAAAACTTTCCCCTCATTAAGGCATCATGTATTGGTCAATACAAAAGTTTTACCAAGGTAATGGCCGACAATCCAATATAATATTTATGATTTTTCACTAGTAATAATACATATAAATGAATAGTTTCATACAAAACGTAACTTAACGTAACGTCCGTAAGGTAATGATATGTTACGAAATGTAACGAAATATAACGTAACCTGCTTTAGGTATATATAATTTGAATATATCATGAGTGTAAACGACGTCTTATTATGAAACAGCATATTTTTTCATATGCAAATTAATTTACATTGCCATAACAATGAAAAAAGATTATCCCATTATCCCTATTTGGCGGACACACACACACACACACACACACACACACGTGGCTGAGAAACAAGAACAGGGGGAAGGGAATAGGATAGAAGGTGGTGTGAGGTAGAAATATCCTGTCATGACGTGTTTAAATTTTTTGACAACACATGAATATAACTTGCCAAGGGGACAAGGTAATGATGTGATACACAGCAGTGGTTCATCATTATTCTATGGCCAGCAAGGAAATAATTAGAGAGCTTCATGAAGTGAATCACACAGAAACACATGAACATTTTTTATACTGTTTTAAAAGTATTGTCTAATAAAGTTAATAAATTCTTGTAATTAGTTGTTAATAATGACTCTATACAAAAGCCTATGTGATACATAGGCTCCATAAGACATGAAATATATCAAAGTGAAGCACCATCATCAAACTCACCACATACAGAAGCACCATCATCACACTCACCACACAGTGAAGTACCATCATCACACTCGCCACACAGAGAAGCACCATCATCACACTCACCACACAGAGAAGCACCATCATACACCATCGCATTAATTACTACACTGATTGCGATATTACTCCTAACATCAGTTTTAAAGGACATATTAGTTGTCAATATTACTTGTTGAAATATAAATTATTGTTGTTTCAGTTTGTGTAACTTTGGTTTATCACTTTATTAAGACATTAATGCTTATGCTGAAATGGTAATGAACAACTGACTAAAAAGAGGATTTTCTTACACCTACATTGTTAACATGATCAGTTTTATTTTTAATACCAATACCATTAACATCAAATATTCTTATGGAGACTTACTGGCTACCCTGGCTCTGTCCGCGGTGCCCAGGTGGAACTCTCCTGCATACTTTTGTTGAACTATTGCCTCGCCTGTTCAACCTGTGTCTGGCCACGGGGCCATTGCAGTGAGCCGCTGACCAGAAACACCACCCTAGCTTCACCTCTCGCTCAACCAAGTGGGTCAGAGCTTATGGTTTCTGGCTGTACACACATTATACCCGGCAATATGAGATGACACCCACACGCACCAAATACTTGACTTTCCAAAACTAGACTGTCTTTTTCAAAATGCATTACCCACAAAGGGACGTCACGTCTCACAGGTTCTCTTATTGGTTTAGGTCTAAGGCTTTCACCCTCACAGGTCCCTGCGATTGGCTCGAACCCTCAGGTGGGAAACACTCATGACATTGTTACATAGTAAAAACACCACATGTGTTGTCGAATTACTACTGGCTGTACCGCCAGTCTTCGGTAATTTCCCGGCGATCGGTGTATGGAGGGAGTTGCTTTGATGCTCTACGGATAGCTTTGTTTTGTACTCATTGAAGTTTAAGTTGGCTGGTATTGCTGATCGTGCTGAGTGGTATTGGTGGATACTCCAGGTGGGGGAGCACAAGTGCTTTGAATAGGTGTAGTTGAATTTTGGTGTCCATTTTGCTAAATCTTCGTAGTTTTGTGAGTTGTGATTGGGCAAGCGTTATGCGTTGTGTTATGCGTTTTGCTATGCCTGTTCTTGTTATTGTGAGTCCCAGAATTTTGCCTTCGTTGGAGTATTGTATAGGTACGCTGTTGACTGTGATTGGTGCTGGGTTTATTTTGGCAATGTGTATGATCTTTAGTTTCTGTGTATTGGCTTATATGTTCCACTTTTTTTCATATTCGTATATTTGCTCGATGGCGTGGGCTGTTTTTCGTGCCATCATCTGTTTGCCCTTGCCTGGATGTCGGATGATCTGGGTGACGTCATCAGCTTAAGCTATGTATTCTCCGTGTGTAGGGGGTGGTATGTCTGCCGTGTATATTGTGTAGAGTGTTGGCGAGAGGTTACTTCCCTGTGGTACTCCGTTGTATAACTTGATGCTTGGGCCTATGTGGTTGCCAATGATAATTTTGGCCTCTCTGTTGTCAAGGAAGTTACAAAGAAAGGAAGTAAAGTTGTTGGGAAGTTCTTGGGTGTTAATTTTGTATTTGAGCCCCAAGTGCCAGACCTTGTCGAATGCTTTTGCTACGTCCCTTAATACTACGTTACATTGATCTCTGTTGTGAGTTGCGTTTGCTATGTTTTCGTCAATTAGGGCTAAAGTTGTATGGGTTCCTCTGTGTTTTCTAAATCCGTGCTGCCTGGGGTTGTATTTCTCTTCAAGTTCGAGGTGTATTCTCAGTCGGTGGTTAATGATTTTTTCTAAGACTTTTCTCGGTGTTTCTTGAGTGGGGGATTTACCTTGTTTTGGTATAAGTCTGATGCTTGCTGTTTTAAATTTCCTTGGGAAGTAACCAGAGGCAAGTGATGCATTAAAAATGTTTCAGAGTTGGAGCATCAATTTGATTGGTAGATGCTGGAGTATGGGTTTGTTTATTTTACTGATGCCCGAGGCCTTGTTCTTGAAACTGTTTATTGTTTTGTGTATTTCCTCTGCGGTGATTGGTTTGATCAGTGTGGAAAAATCGCCAGGAGTGTTTATGTCTATGTTGGGACTTGGTTGCCAGATGTGGGCTGTGTGAGTCCTGCGATTGGTTACTTGTCGCTCGGTGTTCATACAGAAGTTCAGGTTGTCTTCCTGGCTTATTTGAAATATTTTGCTCCAATATTTCCTGAATTCAGGTTCATAGGTTTTTTTTCGTGGAAATACAGCTGCTGCAGCTGCCTTTGACAGCCGAAAGTTTATTTCAAAGCCCATGAAATCATAGTGCACAAGTAGGTGTAAAGGAATTTTCTGTTGGTGGTGGACGTTGCCAGTTTTTTTTCGGAAAACTAGTGGCACTGGTCGGCCACCTCACCAGGCCGAGAACACCATATGCAAGTGACGTGGTAAAAACAGCCAAAATGGGGACGTACACAACCCCTTTAAGAAGAAAAGACTCTATCGGACTGTTGTGTTCAGGTAAACCTGAATATGAAAATGTATGTGAGGCAATTTTTTCCACACTGAAAAAAAAAACAGGAACAAATAGTTGGCTTTCAACTCTTAAGAAACAATAAAGTGGTGGTGAAATTTGGGGAAAACACTGTTTTTGAAAAATTTTGTGAAGAATATGAAGAAAAAATTATAAGAATTCCTAACAGTGATGAGACTGTTAAAGTGATGAATTTCAGTAAAACCTTAACTTATGTATCAGTTAAAGGTGCTCCATTTAAAATGGGAAATGGAATTATATTGAACATCATAAATAAATATGGTAAAGTGGAAGGAATGAGGCTAAACAAGTATACAAAAGAACCAGCGGCCGGACTGTTGAATGGAACAAGAACCTTCAAGGTAAATTTAAAGAACAACATTCCATCATCAGTAACAGTAGGTGGCCATAGTTTAACTTTCCTTTATGCTGGACAGAGGAAAACTTACTATAAATGTGGACATGAAGGTCATTTGGCAATTGATTGTCACACCGAGGAATTAGGTAAGGTGAACATTTTTAATGAGGAAGACTTCCCTGCGATACAACTTTCTGGTAAGATCCACAGCTCAAGGGCAGGTGTTAAAGAAGGAGTAGAAAGTGTCACAGTAAGTCAGGTTCCAGCAACAACCCGACATGGGGTAGAAAGGGAAGAAGTGCCTGTTCAGACTATATCCCAGGATGCTGTAGATCCAGAAGGTACCACACACCCAGATTGTTCAGAAAATGCAGCACAAGAAACCTCCACTACATGTGAGGCCGAAATACATACAGAGAGGAATAATGTGGATCAAACTAAAGGTAAAATATCTTGTGAAAATGCGGAATATGATAAAGCAGATGACGCGGAAGCAACAAATATGACGGGGACAGAGTGTGAAGTGGCAAGATGTGAAAACATGGATAGAATGGAGGAAATTGTAGAGGCTACCTGTAATATGTCACCAAGCATAAACAGGTATGATGCAAACAAAAAAGAACAGAACAAACTGGTGAAAAATGAAATGGAAATTAACAGCAGTGATGATGAAAATCAAGTAAAAGTGAAAACAGATGGTGATATTTCAAAAAATTCGGGAAAAAAGGATTGTACGAAGCAAAATATGAAGTAAATCATAACAAAAAATAATGCTATACATTCTAGAATACTCTTACATAAGTAATACATCACTATATACATGCAAATCTCCTTAAACTTGCCAAAATAACTCATGCTTGGGACACAAAATAATCAAAGCACTTAGTTTACAAACATTATACCAAATTATGCCTCGGCATAGCACTATCCCCTCCCTAATCCGTGTGTCTTGGTTGCAGTAGAGTTGCTAATTCATTAATATAATTTTCTTCATTATTTAAGCAAATATACGAACATTTGAAAATTTCTCATGATCTAAAATAATGATGAATAGTTTATTATTATGAAAATATTATCTATGGTGTGTTTAATATTTATCCTGACAGTGATACAGCTGAAAAAATCCAACAATCACAATCATCATTACATACAGCCTTATTTTACCAAGTATTGTCAGGTAAAATTGCCATCAATAGACCCAGGGTAGGGTCAATGCATCTTTGGTTGACTGTACATAGATGTTAACAATATACAGTATATACAGTAGACCTCCCTTGGACGTAGATTTTAACATACAAACTTTCAACCCCATTCTGCTTGCCAGCTATTACTAATTCAACCGGTATATTTTCCCTCACATAAGTTAACAGGCCTCTGGTATTATTTCATTTATTAGCTGGTAAACAGAAACATTGACAATCACGTAAATTCATCATATACCATCCTCCGTGCCTGTCTCTTGTAAGGCCATAACATCCACCTTATACAACAGTCATAAGCATGCACATCTGTGGTCCTAGGACGTAAGCTATTAACATTCCATGACAGTATACTTAAACTAGTGTCCTGCATTTCCCCTATTAACAACAGAAACTAATCTTAATCTCACATTCACAAACTGTTCCATTACTTCTTTCACTCGAGCTAATACCTTATCATGTAATACTCATGGGATGAAACCCCACTTGCGGGTTATCTCTTCCCTTATGTTAACATTTCCGGTCCCCCATAACAAAGGTGGTTTATCAGTATGTATCAATATTATTTTCAACCTTCTTTCCTTTTAGTTCAACATCCACATTTCTATGTTCACAAATATGGGCAATTACCTTCTGGTTGTCCACTACCTTTTCTCTAAGCATCTGAATTTTTTGCCTGAGTTGAACTACTACACCATACACATCACAAAACTAGTCATTTACCTTATCTTCTGGAACAACTTTCGGCAGCCCTTGCCCCAATTATTGTTACCTTCAACGTGTTCTCTGTTCCAGCCTCTTCCTCCACACGTCCTCAGTTGAAGGTAGAGTTGTCTCTCCTGCAACTCCTCGCCCTTCCTCCTTTTCTCGCTGTTGCCTTTCCCCCATGCTCTGACACCGCACACCAAGCTTGGGCTTGAACCTGACAGATGACACCGACCTGATAACGAGATCTGAGATTGCCGAGTTCCACGACAATTTAAATAACGAGTTATTTAATGCACAAAGGCAGAACATACCATGCAAAAAACTCAAATCAGACAACAATGACCCGAAATGGATAAATAATTATTTACAGAACATTATTGGCCAAAGGAAGGCTATAGATAGAAGGATAAATCGTGGCGAAATTTACCTCTGGGAGTATTATAAGGTATTGGCTGGTAGGGTTAAGACCGAGATAAGAAAAGCAAAGAGAAATAATGAACTGAAGATAGCAAGGGAGGGAAGACAAACCCCAAAGGATTCTACCAAATGTATCAAACTAAAACACAAGATAAGATTGGACCAATACAATCAGATACCGGCGAGCTAACTGATAACGACGGAGAAATGAGCAATAATCTGAATAAATATTTTTCAACAGTTTTCACCACCGAAAATTTAAACATGATACCCGAGGCACCGACCCTATTCAAAGATAGTGAAGAAAACAAATTAAGCGAGATAGTAGTGACTAGTAACGATGTTAATAAGCAAATAGACAAACTGAAGCCTAATAAGTCACCTGCTCCCGATGAGATATTTGCCAGAGTATTAAAGGAATGTAAGGAAGAGCTTAGTATGCCCTTAGCAAAGTTATTTAACATGTCATTAAAAACAGGTGTAGTACCAGAATCCTGGAGGATAGCGAATGTAATACCGATTTTCAAAAAGGGAGATAGATCACTATCCTCTAACTACCGCCCAATCAGTCTAACATCAATAGTAGGCAAATTACTAGAATCAATCATTTCAAACTCTTTTCGAAACCACCTGGAGAAGCACAAGTTGATCAATGATTCCCAACATGGCTTCACAAGCGGGCGTTCATGTCTAACTAATCTATTAACATTCTTCTCATCAGTTTTCGAATCGGTGGACGAGGGGCACAATTATGATGTATTATATCTCGACTTTAGCAAAGCCTTCGACAGAGTCCCCCACGAAAGACTAATTAGAAAGGTAGAAGGGCATGGCATCAAAGGTAATATCCTTAAATGGATTAGGGTGTGGTTACAGGACAGGAAACAGCATGTGAGCATACACGGCACTAAATCACATTGGAGCAACGTCACTAGTGGAGTTCCCCAAGGCTCAGTACTTGGACCATTATTATTCATTCTATACATAAACGACATAGATATCGGCATAGACAGCAACATAAGTAAATTTGCTGATGACACTAAAATAGGATGTGTAATTAAATCTGACGAGGACTCTGCAAAACTACAGGAAGATCTAAAAAAAAATTTCGAATGGTTGGAAAAATGGCGGATGAAATTCAGTGTGGACAAATGTAAAGTACTCTGTATTGGAGATGTAAACAGGGAAACCAGTTACCAGATGAACAACGATGCCATTTTGGAATCCGACTGCGAGAGAGATTTAGGAGTAATGATAAGTAGGAATCTTAAGCCAAGCAAACAATGTGTTTTTGCTCGTAACAAGGCTAATAAAGTACTTCGGTTCATACAAAGGAGTGCTAGTTACAAGACTAGCGAGGTCATCTCAAAATTATATCTAGGGCTTGTGGGACCTCACCTGGATTACGCAGTTCAGTTCTGGTCACCGTATTACAGAATGGATATAGAGTCCTTAGAAAGAATCCAGAGGAGAATGACAAGACTAATCCCGGGCATCAGGAACCTTGAATACAGAGACAGGTTAAAGCATCTTAATTTGCACTCCCTCGAGAGACGTAGAGTGAGGGGCGACATGATAGAGGTGTATAAATGGAAGTCAGGGCTAAACAAAGGGGACATTACAAAGGTACCCAAACTATCCAACCAGGAGCGAACTCGTAACAATGGTTTTAAATTAGACAAATTTAGATTTCGGGGTGAAATAGGTAAACACTGGTTTGGAAACAGAGTAGTGGATGAATGGAACAAGTTACCAAATATCATCATTAACTCGAATACGCTGGATAGCTTCAAACATAGGTTGGATGCTTATATGAGCAATAGGGGTTGGGTATAAACGGGACTGCCCAGTATGGGTCAATTGGCCTGCTGCAGTTTCCTACATTCTTATGTTCTTATGTTATCTGTGGGTTCTTGTTACAAATTGAGGAACCTGCATTATGAGCGCCGCCACAATTGCTACTGCACGTCACAACATGTTGCCCGAACTTTATCTTATTTCCTCATTCTAATGAATTATGATTTTTTCCACAGTAACGACACCGACATTCACCCTGACATTTCCAGGCCATATGGCCGCACCTGCTGCACTTGCAACACAAAACAGATTGTTCAGTAAACTTTTCAATTCTCCTCTATCTTATTCCAAAATTGAAAATCCTTTCAGGAGCGTCTCCCTTCATCAAGGCTACCACTTGGTTCTTCTTCTCATCCGGATTTTGTGTCACTTTGCCCATACGAATCGTGTATCGTCAAGAAGAATGTCAGGATCCAGTATAACCGGGTATATGAAGGCGATCACCTTGGTGTGTTGTTCTGTAAGTTGAGGCATCGTCATTATCACCTCCTTAAACCCCGTCGTCGTTAAAAACTTTACCTCTTCATCCCCAGCTACAATCAGATAGGAATATTACGACCTTTCATCTTGACTTGATTTGAAGTCTGTAGATAAGGTAGAGGGCTATTACTTGTAATACAGGGTGGGAGGGCAGGGCTTAGGATTGGAAGTACTTTGGTGGCAATTTGGGGTAGGGGGGGATGGGGGGACTGGTTTAGGACAAGGTAAAAGAGGAAGGAAAATTGAAGGAAAGTAAGAGATTAACAGTATCCGAACTCAACCAGATATGCTGAGATTATAATAATTATATTTGAACTTACATCTTGAGTGATTAAGTTTGAGCTCTCAAGCCTTTTTCATTTAGTTAAAAATATGATTATTTTTGCAGTAGCCATTGTTCTAAGGAAGGGGTGACGACCTCTAGCCAGGTTCTTGTGGAGCTGGCTGAGCAACGTATCTTTTGTTTTAATAAGAGTGGAAAGAAGGGGCAAGAAGACAAGTGTTGGAGAGGCCAAGGATAGTGTCCTTTGGTCATTCATCTTTTTAATGAATTTTTGTTTTCTGTTTTAGAGAAGCGAAGCTTTTTGTTTATAGTAGGGAGGTTTAATTTCTACGAAATGGTTCAAACTCTTTATGCCCTCTTCCCGGTGTAGCAGCGCGCAGCATTCGCTCATAGAATAACATGCGTAAATCACGTGGAAAGTTAAACCTCTTCCTCCCTGAACTGTGTCTACCACCTGCGTTGCTCGTTACTTAGATACTGTCACGATGATTCATTCATTCGATCAACCTGCTGCGTTTTATACCTAGTTGAATTATTTTTGCTTTTTTCTGCGTGTGCCGTTCCCTTCTTCTCATCATTCATAATATCATCATTATCAGGTCCCTCCACTTTTTTCGGCAACTCTCGCCTCCTCTTCTTTTCTTTCTTATCAATTACCTCTTGAAAACTGTCTGTCACCTCCATTATTGTTGGCAGCGGATCCTCTACTTCCGATACGCTACTTGAAAGCCGCCGGTCGTCTTCTATGCTGTTCAATAGTGTAACCTTTTATTCTCTAGCCAAAGCCTTCACAAGTTTCTGCCTACCACTTGCCTCAGGCAAGGTGCAAGGCTTAAGCACCGTCCACACGATCGAGCAGTGCTCGGCGGGCTTTAGCCATTTACCGGGCAAAGCCTGTGTGTTGTTGTACACACGGGGCGGCAGTCATAGTCGGACGCAGGTAGCTAGTAGGTGGTCAGCAGTGGCGGGTGCGGTACGATCATCATGGTGTGTCGCAGGAATAATCGCCGGACATTTAAAGCGAAGAGCCCTAGCGTTGTGTACTATAATAATTGCTGCTATGTGCAAAATGAAGAACCAAATGCAGAAAAGGGAATGGTGCAAAGAGTGGTTAGGTCGAAGAAAAGTATTGGGAAGTCATGCCACGATTTTACTTGAACTGCAAGATGGACATGAGCAAGACTTCACCAATTACATGAGAATGAATCCCAACACCTTTTACAAACTTCCAGCAAATGTGGAACCATATATAAAAAAACAGGATACCACTATGAGGGAGAGTATATCTACAGAGGCTCGTCTATAGGCAACGCTCATATATCTTTCAACTGGGTGCACCTACACGTCACTTCAGTATAGAACGAGGATTTCAAAACAAAGTTTGTCTCCCATAATACCTGCAACTTGTCAAGCCATGTATGAAGTACTCAAGGAAGATTACTTGCAGGTGAGATTTGTAGTACATAAAAATTTATTGAATAATGTTAGAATTATGATATGCATAGACAGGAAGCTATGGGACTAGAGTGAGGAGAGCGGCAGGAACGAAGAACACACACGAATGTCCTCATTATATAATACATAAACAATCTCCCGTTTATTGTCACGCCAATAATGTACATTGCATAAGCTTATTTGGTTATACACTGGACATCTGGACCGAGCAGGGAACATATACGTATCACATTTGCAGTACTTAACTCAGGTTTTACAAAGTGATAGCATACGTTCTGTCAGTATCTCTGTTCATACCTCACCGACTTGATGACCCTGACCCCCGAGGTCAGAGGTGGCGTAGTGATCAGCTGTTTTTGACAGTCACTTGAGGTTCCAATAATAACACGTGTTTTATATTGCAGGCTTGTGTAATGTTGAATATTAATGCCAATATTATAGGAATGTCGGTTTTCCGGTTTTATCCTTTGTTTGGCAGAGTATCGCTCCATATCCGGCAGCAAACAACCAGGCAGGCCGACCATAATTTCGCTCAACGACGGGCACGGGCAATCCTCTGGTTTGCCCGCCAATTTTGCCAGATAACGGGCATTTAGCGCGTGCCCACCGGGCCCTGCTCGATTGTGTGGACGGGCCTTTAGACAGTGTAAGGGGCGGACTTTTTCCTTACTTTAAACTTTTTCATACTTATTCTTTTTCAATCTATTCTTCAAAACTTATAATCTTATTTCAAATGTTTCTTATATTTATTCTCTTCTGTTATTTTTCTTCAATATATTTTTATTCTTTATATTCTTCTTTCTTATATACTTATTTACTTATTTTCTTGCTCATATCTATCTTTTATATTAATCTTTTCTGGTGTACATAGTTTAATAATTTCATATTCTATGTCGTTCTCTCTAGAAGTATGTATCTTGTTATAGTTATATTCGAAACCATGGACTAGTCTGGGAAACCATGTCATTCTTATTATAACACTTAGTATACTTACAACGGTAGCCTGCCACCACCCGGACTTATATTAGAATATAACGTATCTTAGTGAACTGTTAGGTAGCGTGCTAGCGAGTTTCTAGACACGTGAGTTACTAGTTATTTTCTGAGAACCAATGTGTAGGAGGAATAGAGCCGTGATACATGTAGTTTAATTATACAATATTTATTAACATAGGGAGTGAACAAGATGTTAATTTATTACACTCAGACCAGACTGGACCACTTAGGTCTTACTTTACACATGGCCAAATAGATATTAATTTCTTGATTACAACATTGCACACTCGTTATATTACTTCATTGTCATTACAGATGAATATATAACACACTCAACAAGATCCAAAATTGAGATATTATTAAACATATCCTGTTAATTCGGAATGAACAAAATGGCACTTTAACTAGCATTCAGTGGTAGTACACCTGGTTGGTGGACTGAACTCCTATAACAACAGTACCACTGGTAACACCAACATTCATGGGTTTAATACTCAACCCTGCTAATCATCCCAATCATAGATACCAATAATGCTCAATACATATAACCAAGATCAATGGACCGGACAAGAGTCACAAGACTGAGTCAACTGTTTGCAGGAGTTGTTTCCGCCACAGACCGCCGAAGCTCGCTCGCAAGGAGCGCGCGGAGGGGTAGACTTGGAACAGTGTCTCCGCACTGCATTCTCTGGGTAATCTTGTCCTTGGATTCTTATCTCGCCATATTAAAGACATCCTTCAAAAACCATCTTGCCCATAGGCGACTACCAAACCTCAGTAATGGTGCCAACACAGACAGTGCCTGGAGATGCATTGAGGAAGAGTCACTAACGTGTTAAAATGGTCTAACTTCAACTATACATAACATACGTCTGGCGACGATACAGACGACACTTACTCTACTCGAATTACTTGGCACATGATTATTTCACTCTTTTTAAAACATGAACACTGATATTCACAAAATCGACTAAGTTAAACTGACTTAACATGGCGGCGGGAAACAATCGTTCACATACCTGGAGGTGCGTTGAGGAGGAGTCACTAATGGGTGATTTTTCCTTGTGCATTCGTATATATGAGAGCCTGGGGCAGTTCCGGCCTAGCATCCATACCAGAAAGGCTAATCTCACCAACAACAGAAATCCTATTCAACTCGGTCGCTGTACACTGAGCTATAAACGTCAGTGTCACGGGTCAGGCTAATTTTCCACGTCTATCCCTATAATCTAATCAGAAATTGAGTTTGTCAGGAAAAAGTGAAATGGACGTTAAACACGCACTGACAACTCTTATACTGCCAGACTGGGGTCACTAATTCTAAGGGGAAATACTTAACTCTAATCTTAATATCTAAGGGTCGCTGCCACCAGACCCCCTCTGGACAGTATGTAACTCGTTAGGTAGCGGGAAGAGTGGACTAGGCATTGGGTTAGGTTTTTCATTGACCAGATCGATAAGGGGAAAGAAGGGTGAAACCACAACGTCTTAGTTCTTTCACTTGTTCTTTCTACTTACTTCAGTTCATTTTTGGTACAACCTAACCTCAGTTCTTTGTGGTAGCATGTCGATGGTCTAGGCACATGGGTAGTGTAATTCTGATATCAGGGTCCCTTGGACTGAAATAAAGGTAACTACTGTGGGAGAAATGAATACTCCTAAAATACTCATTGAACAAGTTTATTAATATAAAATCAAAGGGGAAAAGAGATATTATTAACATATAAATACAAGGTTCAACTGGTGGGCTCATTGCACTCCGTATTTCTTATTTACTTGTTTCCTTATTTTCCTATTTACTCAACAGCAATTACTCAGATATTACACTCTTACCGTGCACACTCTTACTGGTGTCACATTACATTACATAGCCGGACCAGTTCCTTGTCCTTACTCACAATACAGTTACATGGCAACTCCTTGCAGCTTACTTTACTTCTCCCACCTTACTAGGTATTTCTCATTGCATCCAGTTATAAGACCAACTGGCATATGATGCTTCACAGACTGTTGGTAGTGTATAGGAGATGCACTCACAACACGCTAATACTGATACAAACACCGACATGGGTCCACTACCCAACATGGGGTAATTGTTAACAAACACATACAACCACACTGTGGACCATAACTCCAAGGCCTGTCCCAGGGTATAGCACTGGCGCCTCTAACAACTGCTGTTGTGGTCGGTTACACTCCGACACGAGGCGGGTCTGGAGTCCTTGGCCCACGAGGTAGAGTGGAGCAGATTAATCATGCCGAATCAGCGCCATCACTCCTCTATTGACCACTGCTGGGTATCCACCGGCTCCGAGCGACCGGTGGGTTTCAATTAAGCCCACCCTCGATCTGAGAACGAAGGTGAAAGGTGATACGGGAGGTTTTTGGGGAAGCATGGTGGGTCACAAACAAATCTTTAGTCTCGCCACGTCAGATATGTACGTTATATTACTTCTTGCACTTGGTGAATGACAATTCCACTGTTAAAGCATGAACACTGATGAACACTGATATTCACTACAATAGACTGAATCAAACTGAATGGTTATAAACACAGAACATACCTGAGAACGAAGGCGAAAGGTGATACGGAAGGTTTACTCCTCCCGCCTCGCACTGGTTTATATACCCCTGAGTTGCCAGGGATCGCTACTCACGCAATGAAAGAAATTACAATCAATCTAACTGTTACTCATTCAGTTGACAAAGGTCTGGCGAATTACTAAAGTTGATTTACACAGACTAATTCAAGATTGCGTTTGCCAGTAGAGAGTGGAATAAACGTAGTGACAACTGTGTTCGAAGGCGGGACTTACTGGGAGTGATCCTGAGTGTAAAACGGATGGGAAAAACACGTCTCTCCTGAGATTCTACAAGTGCGGTGGATTTGAATGTTATGTAGCGTAATATGAATTAAAGTGGGTTTTTAGGAATGACAATGATGTGCACAGTACACTCTACTTACAGGAAACCACAAACCACAGCCAAGGAATTCTTCCTGAGAAGAGCCGTTAGGTCTTGGAGATTTTGAGTTTGACAGAATCTTTTCAGGAGATTAATGACTTTCTAAAACAGACAACTGACACTAACTAAACTACAAACATCCGATTCTCTGATGTTTGGACATCAAAATAATCTAACTTGAGTAGCACTTGGAAACTCATGGCTATCTCCAAGGACGATATAAGGATATGCCATTCATACTGACAGACTCGACACTCACTTACTTGACAAGTTTTACTAACAATAAGGACAGTTGAAGCTTTCAACATCACTTACAATTGATCTTGAATGCTCCAACTGTAATCACACATATCTGAGTTGCCTCAACATGTGCAACCACAGCTGCAATTTCAAATTTTGTGTCATTACTAAGGAATAACGAAGTCTCGGGTGCACGATAAGATTAAGAGAAAACGAAGGACTCAGGCGTCCTGAAGCGATGAGAAAACGGACTCCTCAGATGGGGGACTCAAATAAAGAAAGCATATCTACATGTTTTTTGGGGCTATTGAGCGTAATATGAATCGTTTGATTTTATGTTAACTGATGTGTACAACCGTAGTCATTACAGCAGCAAGTAAAAATCAGCAGTATTGTCGCAGAGTACAAAGCTGACACGTCCGACCAGTACGGCCAGCGTTCAGAGAATGATTTGCCTCCTGATCCAATGTTTGTTGGTTAGAGACCCGGCACCGGCCACTGAAACTGGCCTTGGTCGAATGCAATGTTAACCAAATTACCGAAGGCTTACGGCCATATTATTAAACAACATCTTCCCTTGAAGAATATCTTCATATCGAAAGCCATATTTTTAAATGCGAAGAACCTTTTAGTGCAGCACACGAAAGAGTGTGTTGGCATGAAAACGAACTAATTGCACCAAACTTTGAAGAGGTGGCTATGAGCTGCTTTTCGTCACCCTCTTCATAATTATTTTGTTAGTTTTATTTAATATTTCTTGTCAATACGATTAACGTACAAAGAAACACGTATTGGTAATTTTACAAATGTTTTTTTTTACATTATTGATTTTACGGCCCATATTATGAGTGCAAAAGCTGTGTTCCCTGTCCTAATACGACTTTCGTAAAAGCTGTGCTGCCTGTCAATTTGTTATTGCCAAAGGCAAGCTGCTGGAGTCATCCCATCTTACTAACGCTAGTACTAATCTGGTAAGCACATTTACGGTAATTTATTAAACTTTTTAGCAGTTTTATAAGCGAGTTTCTGTCAGGAAAATATTAACTAGTGACGTTCTTGCCTAGAAATATTCCAATGGATAGAGGCAAATTTCACTGGGAGAAAATCATCTCAAAACTTTAGGTTGCATATATTAATAAATTAAGTCCATTTAAGTGACTTAATGCAACTTTGTAGCAGTTTTATAAATGAGTTTCTATCTGGAAAATATAAACAGGGAAGGTTTATGCCTAAAAATATCAAAATGGGTAGAGGCAAATTTCACTGGGAGGGCATTATCACAAGGATGGTAATATTACATACAAGAACACCTTTTATACAGTGGATCATGATATAATATGTGAAATACTGCAGGCTCTAATTTTTCAACACCAATTACATTATTTCGTTTTGGTAAACTTCCGTTTGGCTGAATTAGGTGCATAATAAAACAAGTTCACTGGAAGCTGGAGTTTGATTATTTAACCTTAAGCATATATGATACAATATTTTGACTAATATAGAGGACTTCACAGCAGCTTCCCCCGTCTCGGTAATAGTAAGGTCGCCCACGGCAAGTGATAATTTATGCTAGGTTAGGTTAACTTAACTTTACTTTAACTTATAAATACTCTAACACCTTTTCCAAAATTTGCCATAAATACGACCGTCTCACTATAAAACATATTGAAATTGCGGTGTTTAGAAATTTGTTTTCTCTGAAAACAAAAATTTTTAAGCTAAGACAATATAATAAAGGCATATCAGCCCTTAAAGGCCATTTCCTATTATTTTATGCATTACTGTACATAATTATTATTTTTTAATTACATTGGAAACTGAAATTTTTTATTTCCCCGGTGTTTTTAACTAATAGGTTGAATTGGCAAAAGGAAATTTTTAGAGGTGCTATGTGAAGAAAGAAGACAGAAGGAGTGCAATGCTGACATTAGAAGAAAGTCGAAGATGAAGAGGTGGATTAGAAGAAGGACCAACCCACGACAACTGCTGTACTGCCGGCATCCCCTATTTTTCAGATACCAGCTGGATGGAAGACGTGAGCTGTGCTGGACCCCACTAATGTACTGATGTGGTTGATGTTGTTGATGTACAATAAAAAGATATAATACCCTAACATGTGAAGCAGGAACATTGTTTGTGTATTTTGGAGTATTTTCTCTGATTTTTGTTGATGTTTACTACAAAGAATGCAAGAGTATGACACTAACTTCGGTTTCCTGTATGACTTGGAGAAACTTCGAGATATGAAAGAAGACTACATCATGAAAGAGCGATGTATAGCTTTGGATAATTCATTGAGTGTTGGAAATTTTCACGATATTGATTGTGCAGACCTGTTCTCAGAGCTTCGAGTACTCCAAGAACTTATTCCTCAAGAAACAAACAGTGCACTTCAAGTCCTTCAGATTCTCAAGTCTCTAAATGGTTCCTTCCCTAAGGCAGAAATAGCATATCGGATTTTATTGACAGTTCCAGTCACAGTGGCATCAGGGGAGCGGAGTTTTTCCAAGCTGAAATTAATAAAGAAATATCTAAGAACAACTATGTCTCAAGAGAGATTGAATGCATTGGCTATGCTCTCCATCGAAAAGGAACTAGCAGAAAGTTTGGAATATCAAGATTTAATAGCAGTGAACATAATGGGTTAGTACCCCGATATAACAGTGATATTAATGTGTCCATGTCATTGAGTGAATTAATAAATAGTTGTATCGAAGAGGTGTTTAACAAGTTGTCCCTTTAAGAACGTAATATATGTGTATTGGCATACGAGATAAGATAAGCGTATTGACGCTGAGTAAATAACATCACGGCCACGCTACCCAACTTCCTGTCTTTACATCCTCCTACTATAAATATTCTACCCATATGCAATATCCTCTTTTGGTGAGTTTTGTCTCATTATACTGGTCCATATCCCTCAGCATTTAAACATGTTGCAATTCGTAACCATGCTTGTTTCTTTAATGTAACAAGCTTCCCACAAGTACTTTTATTTTGCAAAATTTTCTCCTCTCCAATCAAATAAACTAAGAAATCCCGGGAAATTTTGGAGGAAAAAATATCCATGACGAGAGCTGCTACAATAATAAATTTGGCGCCAACGAAGGTAAACAAACACACACAGGACCCATAATGCATCAGCGAAGGAGACAGTATTACCAGACCTAAAAAAATCATCCCGCACGAAGTGGAAGAGGTTCGAGCATTTAAAAATACCGCTTAATGGAACAATACCTTCGAAAAGATTCTTCGTTG
>NW_024730668.1:5942561-5988585 GCF_018991925.1 Homarus americanus
CAAATTGTTATTTTCCCCGAGAATTAAAACCTCACCATCGGACACACGATTTGGCTAGGTTAGGATCCCACCAAATACAGTGACAAAAATGTAAATTTCTTGTCAAAAAATAAACTGCAACTTTACAGTAAAGTTCCCAAAATGTCTCAAAAGCTAATATTTTACTACAAACTGTAATTTAACCACAAATAAAAAGTACCACATTCTTATAACCAAATTTTTTTACTTCAATTAAAGAAAAAAATCTTTCCCAAAATAAATATGACCCAAAATCCCACCTTGGTTAATATATAGGACTAACCCGCCATAGTGCCGATGCTGCTGTATCATCTCACGTCCAGAAAATGTCTCAAATATCACCGTATAGTAAGTTTTTTCTGTTTAATATACCGGGGAAGTTAGGTTAGGTAGGTTTGTTTGGTTAGGTCTGTCCTTCATAACCACAAATGTTAAGTAGCGTTTATTTAAAAAACATCCATTTACTAACATTACCACAAACAGTGACCACTATAATATAACAAAAGTAACTTGACAAAATTATCAAAAAATTATCCTAAAAGTAAAAAACTACTGAAAAGTAACAATTCCAAAACGTAAAGTGACATAAACTCCACATGTAACAAGACTTATCAAACGTAAAAGTAACAAACTCCACAAGTAACAAAACTTATCAAAGGAAAAAGTAACAAACTCCACAAGTAACAAAACTTAACAAAAGAAAAAGTCACAAACTCCACAAGTAACAAAACTTACCAAACATAAAAGTAACAAATACTCAACAGGAAAGTAATACAATACCTCAAACTATCAAACTATTTCCTTAACATTGTTCCATTGACAATTTCCTCCAGTAGTTTACATTAATAAGCAGCAGCAGTTATTGGTCCACTTGCCTTCACCGCCTACCTGTTAATTAATACCTACACCACACACCTGCACCATAAACACACTATATACCTGCACCACAAACACACACTATACCTGCACCACAAACACACACTATACCTGCACCATAAACACACTATATACCTGCACCATATACCTACACCACACACCTGCACCATAAAAACACTATATACCTGCACCATATACCTACACCACACACCTGCACCATAAACACACAATATACCTGCACCATATACCTACACCACACACCTGCACCATAAAAACACTATATGCCTGCACCGAAAACCTACACCACACACCTGCACTATACCTAGTTGGTCCCAGATGGGCCTAGTTAGTCCCAGATGGGCCTAGTTGGTCCCAGATGGACCTAGTTGGTCCCAGATGGGCCTAGTTGGTCTCAGATGGGCCTAGTTGGTCCCAGATGGGTCTAGTTGGTCCCAGATGGGCCTAGTTGGTCCCAGATGGGCCTAGTTGGTCCCAGATGGGCCTAGTTGGTCCCAGATGGGCCTAGTTGGTCCCAGATGGGCCTAGCTGGTCCCAGATGGGCCTAGTTGGTCCCAGGTGGGCCTAGTTGGTCCCAGATGGGCCTAGTTGGTCCCAAATGGACCTAGTTGGTCCCAGATGGGCCTAGCTGGTCCCAGATGGGTCTAGTTGGTCCCAGATGGGCCTAGTTGGTCCCAGATGGGCCTAGTTGGTCCCAGGTGGGCCTAGTTGGTCCCAGATGGGCCTAGTTCAACCAGTGTGACCGACAACCACAGAGATGGCTGGATAGCTTCAACCATAGGTTGGATGTTTATATGAGCAATAGGGGCTGGGTGGACTGCCCAGTATGGCCCGCTGTAGTTTCCTCCATTCTTATGTTCTACTGTACTGTGTCTAGTTAACACGGCCATACATAATGTTAACTTACCACGAGGGAGGGAGGAAGGCCCACAAATTAACATTTACTAACAAAATTAACAACAATAAACAAGACGTCCACCTTGGTTGATGTTGACACGCTACACCTTGTCCGATTCTCTCTCTTATCTTTCAGTAACTACAAGTTTTCATTATTAACACTATAATAAAGTATTTTATTTATACATTTTACATAATATAAATAAATTATACTTTAATCATAAGGTTTTATTATTGATAAACTCCCGCTAATAGATATATATTAATATTAACTAAACTTAAGTCAATAGCTGGAGAACCGAATAGCTTGACAACATTTACAAATACACTAAAATAAATTTAAACAATAACTTTTATTATTTAACTATTTAAACAATAACATTTATTGTTTAACTATTTTAAGATTATTTATTAATATTTTATTAATATAAAACACTATATATAAGCTTACGACACCATAATAAACTCGCTATTTTAACTATTCATAATATTATTAACGGTAACTATTAGTCTAAAACTACATAATTATTCAGCAACAATTATTAAACAATAACTAAGTATAATATAAAAAGTAAATAATAATCAACTACCAATTATATCATTATCAAGTCCATCTTGAATGATGAGTACCTCTCACTATCATGTCCTGTTGGCCTGAGACACACCTGAGAAGAGTGTTTGACTACCTCTCACTATCATGTCCTGTTGGCCTGAGACACACCTGAGAAGGGTGTTTGACTACCTCTCACATCATGTCCTGTTGGCCCTGAAGACACACAAGGAAAGGTGTTTGACTACCTCTCACTATCATGTCCTGTTGGCCTGGGGCCTTACACCTGAGAAAGGGTCTTTGACTACCTCTCGCTGTGTCATGTCCTGTTGGCCCTGAGAGACGCACCTGAGAAGGGTGTTGACTACTTCTCACTATCATGTCCAGTTGGCCTGGACACACCTGAAAAGGTGTTGGCTTCCCTCTCACTATCATCCTGTTGGCCTGGGAGACACACACCTGAGAAGAGTGTTTGAATACCTCTCACTATCATGTCCTGTTGGCCTGAGACACACCTGAGAAGAGTGTTTGAAAACCTCTCACTATCATGTCCTGTTGGCCTGAGACCCACCTGAGAAGGGTGTTTGAGTACCTCTCACTATCATGTCCTGTTGGCCTGAGACACTCCTCACAAGGGTATTTGAGTACCTCTCACTATCATGTCCTGTTGGTCTGAGACACACCTCAGAAGGGTGTTTGAGTACCTCTCACTATCATGTCCTGTTGGCCTGAGACACACCTGAGAAGAGTGTTTGAATACCTCTCACTATCATGTCCTGTTGGCCTGAGACCCACCTGAGAAGGGTGTTTGAGTACCTCTCACTATCATGTCCTGTTGGTCTGAGACACACCTCACAAGGGTATTTGAGTACCTCTCACTATCATGTCCTGTTGGCCTGAGACACAGCTGAGAAGGGTGTTTTGAGTACCTCTCACTATCATGTCCTGTTGGCCTGAGACACACCTGAGAAGGGTGTTTGAGTACCTTTCACTATCATGTCCTGTTGGCCTGAGACACACAAGAGAAGAGTGTTTGAGTACTTCTCACTATCATGTCCTGTTGGCCTGAGACACACCTGAGAAGGGTTTGAGTACCTCTCACTATCATGTCCTGTTGGCCTCAGACACACCTGAGAAGAGTGTTTGAATACCTCTCACTATCATGTCCTGTTGGCCTGAGACACACCTGAGAAGAGTGTTTGAATACCTCTCACTATCATGTCCTGTTGGCTGTAGACACACCTAAGAAAGGTTGTTTGAATACTGCCTCTCACTATCTCATGTCTTGTTGGCCTAGAGACACACATGAGAGGGTTTAGTACCTCTCACTATCATGTCCTGTTGGCCTAGAGACACACACCTGAGAGGTTTGACTACCCCTCTGCTATCATCTTGTTGGCCTGAGACACACACCTAGAAGGGTGTTTGAATACCTCTCACTATCATGTCTTGTTGGCCTGGGAACATACACCCCTAGAAAAGGGTGTTTGGGGCCTCTCACTATCATGTCCTGTTGGCCTTAGACACACCTGAGAAGGGTGTTTGAGTACCTCTCACTATCATATCCTGTTGGCCTGAGACACACCTGAGAAGGGTGTTTGAGTACCTCTCACTATCATGTCCTGTTGGCCTGAGACACACCTGAGAAGGGTGTATGAGTACCTCTCACCATCATGTCCTGTTGGCCTGAGACACACCTGAGAAGGGTGTTTGATTACCTCTCACTATCATGTCCTGTTGGCCTGAGACACACCTGAGAAGGGTGTTTGAGTACCTCTCACTATCATGTCCTGTTGGCCTGAGACACACCTGAGAAGTGTTTGAATACCTCTCACTATCATGTCCTGTTGGCCTGAGACACCTGAGAAGAGTGTTTGAATATCTCTCACTATCATGTCCTGTTGTACACATGTTCTACAATATTGGGGTTGTAATAAAATATTCAGCAATAGTTTAAATACTTATATCTCATTCTGTAAGATATTTATGTTTGGGGAACATCATGGCCAAATGTATACAGTTATACAGCCCTTTAATTGTTCACTTAATACTAGGGTTTACTTCTTAACTTAGGGTCGCTGCCACCAGACCGCAGGACAGTATGTGTAGTTGTTCTTTGGGGAGCTGGCAAAGAAGTCTAGCAGTGTGAGTTTAGTCTAGCAGTGTGAGTTAAGTCTAGCAGTGTGAGTTTAGTCTAGCAGTGTGAGTTTAGTCTAGCAGTGTGAGTTTAGTCTAGCAGTGTGAGTTTAGTCTAGCAGTGTGAGTTTAGTCTAGCAGTGTGAGTTTAGTCTAGCAGTGTGAGTTTAGTCTAGCAGTGTGAGTTTAGTCTACCAGTGTGAGTTTAGTATAGCAGTGTGAGTTTAGTCTAATAGTGTGAGTTTAGTCTAGCAGTGTGAGTTTCGTCTAGTAGGTTGAGTTTAGTCTAGTAGTGTGAGTTTAGTCTAGTAGTGTGAGTTTAGTCTAGCAGGGTGAGTTTAGTCTAACAGTGTGAGTTCAGTCTAATAGTGTGAGTTTAAGCTAGTAGTGTGAGTTTAGTCTAGCAGTGTGAGTTTAGTCTAGCAGTGTGAGTTTAGTCTAGCAGTGTGAGTTTAGTCTAGCAGTGTGAGTTTAGTCTAGCAGTGTGAGTTTAGTCTAGCAGTGAGAGTTTAGTCTAGCAGTGAGAGTTTAGTCTAGCAGTGTGAGTTTGGTCTAGGAGTGTGAGTTTAGTCTAGCAGTGTGAGTTTAGTGTAGCAGAGTAAGTTTAGTCTAGCAGTGTGAGTTTAATCTAGCAGTGTGAGTTTAGCCTAGCAGTGTGAGTTTAGTCTAGTAGTGTGAGTTTGTGTTTTTCATTAATCAAAGTTGAGGGTGGAAGGAAGGGTGAAACACCAACCAGTAGTTTTAACTAATTATTTTAGACATAATAAAAATACTGCACTCTGTGACAATACAAAAATAGTTGACCTTCCCCAAGCAATTAAGGTCACAGCACCACACAAACATAACTGACCTTCTCCCACAAATGAAGGTCTCTTCTTCTCCATACAAAATAACTGACCTTAATGCTATCAGTACACACACTTAACATTATATACACAGACAATGGTATAATACAACATACAACAGTACCTTGAGTTCTCCCTTAATACTATCAGTACACACACTTAACATTATATACACAGACACTGGTATAATACAACATACAACAGTACCTTGAGTTCTCCCTTAATACTATCAATACACACACTTAACATTATATACACAGACACTGGTATAATACAACATACAACAGTACCTTGAGTTCTCCCTTAATACTATCAATACACACACTTAACATTATATACACAGACACTGGTATAATACAACATACAACAGTACCTTCAGTTCTCCCTTAATACTATCAATACACACACTTAACATTATATACACAGACACTGGTATAATACAACATACAACAGTACCTTCAGTTCTCCCTTAATACTATCAGTACACACACTTAACATTATATACACAGACACTGGTATAATACAACATACAACAGTACCTTCAGTTCTCCCTTAATACTATCAGTACACACACTTAACATTATATACACAGACACTGGTATAATACAACATACAAATTACCCCTTCAGAGTGTTTACTGTGACACTACCCAATAGAAAACTTAGATACTCCCTTAGTGCGGTGAGTGTGAACGTTATGCAGCTGTAATAAGAGTCACAAGAGATTATAGGGACCTGTACTAATGTATGCAGTACACAGTATTTACATAAAACTCTATATTCATGTCCACAAAATTAATGCCATTCTTGTAGCAATCATTTTTTTAAATACCATTGTTAGATAAACACATGCCAGTACTATTAGGAAAAGTTGTATATAAGAACAGCAAATATCTAAATACTGTATGTTAATTTAACCAAGTCTTCTGCTTAACATGATCAAAAAACAAATTTTAACCCAGAGTTTGGCATTTCAGCATTGGCTACTTTAAGAAAATGACTGTCCAAGGATGAATTGATATATAACCAAGAAGAGTTACCTAACTAAGGCACAAGATGCTAACTGAACAATATATTAAACATGATATTATATACAGTTAAGAGGTGTTAAAGTTCATCTGCCCCATAACACCAGCTACTATATATGAACCCTAACCATTATTTACCAGACAATGGTACCATATATCTGTAAGTGATGAAAGAATATATTTAAAACATGAATCAAAACTACCAACCATTTTAGTCAAGATAAAATATCAAAATATCTCGTCAGAGTTGAGCAAAACTTATCAAATATTTACGTACAATTTCAACAGAGATTGAAGAGTTTCCGTGAGATAATGACAACACCTTGACTATAACAAATGGTCTACCACCACTGTACTACTTTACCAAGATGATTTACTACCTGCATTAATGTACGTACTTGTGATAAAACTTACGTCTCGTGTAAATAAAGACAGACGTACACAGTTGACACAACTATTGATGCACAAATTATAGTAAATGAGAGTTCATCTCTGTTCACCACAACTTATCCAGTCAAGATGAAATTTTGAGCACATAGATGACAAGTTTAACCTTTGTTCACGACTGTACTGTAAATAACATTATTAAAAAGGCTGATTAAACAAAATGGAGTATTATTATGAGTGATATTTAACCAACACCAAATGTCTACACTAAGGCCATGGTAGAAGTATCATTGCAATTCCCTCCACCAATTGTCATGATCTACCTACCCAGCACTACGAACCACGCCATCTATTGTCCTGATCTACCTACCCAGCACCACGAGCAACGCCATCTAGGGACGAAACACGAGTATGACTCGTCTTAGTTACCACTCCCGGGTTTCCCTTCTCCATATCCTGGTTGTTGCGTCACCTCCTCAAAGTCTTCTTTGTCAGCTCCAATTCGAGGAGAGAGCACTACACTCTGGGAAGTGACCACAGGATCACCCATCCTCTAGACCTACGGCACAGTGACTACCTACCGTCTTCTACAATACTCAGCCTTACTCGTCAGCCATCTCAGCTCCTCACTTAAGTATTTGTAATCTTGTATTGCCTCTCCCACCTCCACCTTGCTTCACTATTGTTTTATGTTGTATTAATATGTATATACTGTTAATGTTTAGGTTAAGTATGGTTAAGGGTAATTTATAGGAAGCTGAATATTTTGTTAAGGAATTTGTGGTACTTTATTATACACAACAAAAACTCGCATCCTTTGTCTACCCTTTTATAGTCCGATTGTCTTTGTTTTTTGTTTTTGTTGCCTGTTGGGATCTGGGTAGACTTTTAACTATATTCTAAATCCCCAACTCGTAACAAATGGCGACCGTGACAGGACACGACCTTAAGTACCATATTCCTTCCTCCCTTGTAACTCCTTGTTAATTATTCCTCCCAGTCACTTCTGTTCACAATTGCTTTACGGTGGTTTAAAGTTTCCTTCATATGTGTGTGCATATATTGGTATTATCGTATAGTAAGAGTGACAGACGTAGGATATTAGGTTCCAAGTGTCATAAGGCTTACCTGATATTACACGTGACAGTCGTGTAGTAAGTCTTATCGAGTGTAGGGAAGAATCCGGATCTGTTTAATGCCGTACCCTAGCTCCAGAGTAGGCTGTTCCATAGTCACTAGTTTAGGGTGAAGTGATATCTTGGGACGCCCCGCTCTACCAGGACCCCATAATTATAAAGCCTCCATTATTGTTCTTCTCATTATCTCATTCGGGGTCAATCATACCAAACTCAAGGGTTATTAATCCGGATCTTTATATAAAATGTCGTAATACGCCCTTCCTCTTTCAAGTATCTCAGGGTTGTTAATCCGGATCTTTATATTAATGCCGTAATACGCCCTTCCTCTTTCAAGTATCTCAGGGTTGTTAATCCGGATCTTTATATAAATGCCGTAATATGCCCTTCCTCTTTCAAGTATCTCAGGGTTGTTAATCCGGATCTTTATATTAATGCCGTAATACGCCCTTCCCGTTTCAAGTCTCTTATCCTTATCTAAGGATATTCTCAGAAGAACAATATTCATAAGTGTAATTTCCCTAGGTATAACTTGGGTAGTTTCCGGGACTTTCTGGTTATCCACTGCCGTGATATTTTCTACGGTAATCCACTTATCTTATCCTTTTGACCATTAATTAATTTATCTAGGTTTTCTTAATGGCCACCTCAGGATTTGTTAAACTTGGTAGTCCTGGAGGAGTGGAAGAGCAAGATACCATTTCACATCTTGAAGCATGTGGAGGATCGTGGAGAGGTTAATTTGGGACGTGCCGCTGAGCTGGCTGATGAGTACGCCTTGTTGGTGGAGTCACTGTGCCATAGGGAACGTGGTACTTTCCGACATGTTAGGTCCTCCTCTGATGATAACCTTGGGGACGTGAGTGGTAGGTCGAAAGGTCCCACACCTACCCCCCCCTGATGCAACCAAGTTTTATTGTTCTTACTGTAAAAACCCAGGCCATATGATCCAGTCTTGTAAACACCCAAAGTGTCGGACTTCTAAAAATAGTCCCCTGGATCCCAAATCCAAACCAATAGCAACCACCAATGTGGAAAGGCCCCATCAGGATCTCTTCTCTTCATCCACCTATGAGGGAAAATTTTCAATCATAGAGAGGTCTCGTTCTTTCCCTATTCGTATACTACGTGATACGGGGGCAGCACAATCTATCCTCCTGTTTAACGTCATTCCTGATATATCTACCGCATTTACTAATGAGAGTGTTCTAATTTCAGATCTCTCATCCCATTCTTCCTATCCTTTAGCTAAAGTGCACCTCCAATGTCCCTTGATTACTGGGGAAGTGCAAATAGCCATTAGGAAAGATCCAATGCCTGTGAGCGGCATTCATTTATTATTGGGTAATGACTTGGTAGGAGATCTAGTGGTTCCTAACATGAAGACAGTCGACTCTCCCTTACCTGTCAACTCCACCACTGACCTTAAAGAAACTATTCCTCACCTTTTCCCATCTTGTGCTGTCACCCGGTCACAGAGTGTGCGAAATGGGCCCTCTTCATCTAAAACCACCTCCAATATCTTCCTACCCACAGAAGATCTGTACAATAAGACCATTAGTAAGGATGAGCTCATTAAAGCCCAACAATCTGATCCATCTTTGTTCAAACAGGTGATGAAAGACCTCAGTGTGGACCATTGTACATCTTCGGCTTACCACCCACCATCCCAAGGTTGCTTGGAACGGTTCCATCAAAACTTTCAAATCAATGCTAATAAACTATCTCCCCTCAACTATATAATCCATACTCCTGATCGCAGGAAAGATTCACAACTTGTTCACATTAATCTCATGAAACTTTACCATTCCAGGCAGTCAGAGGAAGACATCCCAGAGGCTATAAGCCAACCTGTATTGCATACGGTTTTGTCAGGGCCGGAGCCGGAGACAGATGACATGGACCTATTGGAGAATTTAGACTTTCCTCTACCTAAAGAAAACCCTGCTAACAGTCACATACTCAACAACTTGGATGAGTATTTTTCTGTTCTGAATCCATCTCAAGCAAAAGATCTCACTCAGTTATTATCAACATTTCCTAAAGTCACGTCAGACCTCCCAGGGTTTTGCAATATACTTAAACATGATATTAAGCTAATCTCAGATGATGTACAACCCATTAGGCAATCAGCATATCGACTAAATCCAAAAAAAAAAGAGATTATGAAAAAGGAGGTAGATGTTTTGTTAAAACATAACTTAGCTGAGCCTAGTACCTCCCCCTGGGCTTCACCTTGCCTTCTCATTCCAAAACCCGATGGCACTTTTCGTTTCTGTACCGATTATCGTAAAGTGAACCAGGTCACTGTCTCAGACTCCTACCCTTTACTTTCGATTGAAGATATAATAGACAGCATAGGCTGTGCAAAATTTATCAGTACCGTGGACCTGTTGAAAGGATATTATCAAGTGGGACTCACGGATAGGGCAAAAATAATCTCGGCATTTATAACTCCATTTGGTCTTTTTCAATATTTGGTTTTGGCGTTTGGCTTTTCTAATGCTCCGGCCACATTCCAGAGGGCCATCAACTACCTAATTCAGGACCTAGGTGGGACGTTCGCCTACCTGGATGACTTGGTGGTGGTGTCGGACGGCTGGGACGAACATCTGGTGCGTTTGGAGATACTGTTCGCACGACTGCAAGAGACTGGATTCACCATAAACCTGGCTTAATCTGCTTTTGGCCGGGCCTCAGTGACTTACCTGGGACATATCGTTGGGCATGGTATGGTGAGACCCAAGGACGCAAACGTTAAAGCCATCATATCCTTCCCCCCACTCAAGGACACAGGAGAACTCTTATACCTCCCACAAGATTACAATCGGTTCCTGCAGTAGCTTCCTGGCGTGTGGGCCCTCACAAGGCAAGTTCTGCGGTCCCTTACATCTGGAACCAGAGGTGCGACCAGTCTTTCCACCGCCTCAAAGCCTTCCTTGCCTCCAAGCCTGTGGTCCACCCACCTGACTACACCTTGCCCTTCCATCTGCAAATCGACGCTAGCGGTGTCAGAGTGGGGGCTGTACTCCTACAACCCGACCCAACCACTGATGTCCTTCACCCTGTGGCATAATACTCTGCCAAGTTGAAAAAACATCAGACCAACTACTCGACCATAGAGAAGGAGGCCCTTGCTCTGGTGTTGGCAATAAAGAAGTTTGAATGTTACCTCCAATCTCGCCCACAAACCACCCTAGTCTTCACCGACCATAACCCGCTCACGTTCATCCAAACCAACAAGACCTCCTTCAGCGATATAAACAGGCTCTCCTCACCCAACCTATAATCACCTGAGTTCAAGCACATAAGGGGTGGACAACTGGATTACAGAGCTCCTTAGCATAAAACTCAGTGGAAATGCAACAGCCTACTCAGGGCACTGGGCGTGCACATAGCCAGCCGCTACGAGTGTCTTTGGAGGGTGGCCTGAACTCCCGCCACCAGTGTCACAGTCTACCTACCCAGCTGCAGGCCGCATCTGGTAGTAAGTCTACCTACCGCTACAGGCATACCATCTAAGAGGACAGAAACACGAGTATGGCTAAGTCTTGGTTCACCCTCCAGTTTCCCTTCTCCATATCCTGGTTGTTGCGTCACCTCCTCAAAGTCTTCTTTGTCAGCTCCAATTCGAGGAGAGAGCACTACACTCTGGGAAGTGACCACAGGATCACCTGTCCTCTAAACCTACGGCACAGTGACTACCTACCGTCTTCTACAATACTCGGCCTTACTCGTCAGCCATCTCAGCTCCTCACTTAAGTATTTGTAATCTTGTATTGCCTCTCCCACCTTGCTTCACTATTGTTTTATGTTGTATTAATATGTATATACTGTTAATGTTTAGGTTAAGTATGGTTAAGGGTAATTTATAGGAACCTGAATATTTTGTTAAGGAATTTGTGGTACTTTATTATACACAACAAAAACTCGCATCCTTTGTCTACCCTTTTATAGTCCGATTGTCTTTGTTTTTTTGTTGTTGTTGCCTGTTGGGATCTGGGTAGACTTTTAACTATATTCTAAATCCCCAACTCGTATCACCTGTCTCTGTACTCAAGGTTCCTAATGCCCGGGATTAGTCTTGTCATTCTCCTCTGAATTCTTTCCAAGGATTCTATATCTATTCTGTAATACGGTGACCAGAACTGAACTGCGTAATCCAAGTGAGGTCTTGCAAGCGCTAGATATAATTTTAAGATGACCTCGCGAGTCTTGTAACTAACACTCCTTTGTATGAACCCAAGTACTTTATTAGCCTTGTTACGAGCAAAAACACATTGTTTACTTGGCTTAAGATTCCCACTTATCATTACTCCTAAACCTCTCTCTGCCATTTTTCCGACCATTCGAATTTTTTTTAGATCTTCCTGTAGTTTTGCAGAGTCCTCGTCAGATTTAATTACACGTCCTATTTTAGTGTCATCAGCAAATTTACTTATGTTGCTGTCTAGGCCTATATCTATGTTGTTTATGTATAATAAATAATAATGGTCCAAGTACTGAGCCTTGGGGTACTCCACTAGTGACATTGTTCCAATGCGATTTAGTGCCGTTTATGCTCACTCGCTCTTTCCTGTCCCGTAACCACGCCCTAATCCATTTAAGGATTTGATGCCATGCACTTCTACCTTTCTAATTAGTCTTTCGTGGGGGACTCTGTCGAAGGCTTTGCTAAAGTCGAGATATACCACATCATAATTGTGCCCCTCGTCCACCGATTCGAAAACTGATGAAAAGAATGTTAATAGATTAGTTAGACATGAACGCCCGCTTGTGATGCCACGTTATTGATCAACTTGTGCTTCTCCAGGTGGTTTCGAATAGAGTTTGAAATGATTGATTCTAGTAATTTCAGGTTCTCCAACTTGGCCCTCTTTAATTCTTCCTTGGCCCTCTCCAGCTTGGCCAACAAACTCGCACACCCCAGACCACACATACCACTGGCCATATCTGATAATTATCCCTCGGGAGCTAACCCTGCCGTGACCTTTCCTCTAGTGAAGTCCGAACATAACTGAGTGAAGTCAGTTAAGATAGGTTAGGTTTTTGTTTTTCTAGTGTTTTTTTATTTATTTTTTTATTTTTTAGTAGCTTAGCCACTTTTTTTTCGGAAAACGTCAAACGAAAAAAAATCGCTAAAAAAAAAACGACTAATTTCCGCCAAAAATGAAGGTCATATTCGGTCTAAACACAAAAGTACACTAGTAAAGTATATTTTTTACTTGCTAAAAGTGAACGGTGTGACAACGCAAAATTACCATATTTACATTCCGTTTTGCTCTTAGTACACTTTACTCCATATACTTCAAGTGACATCCATCGCAGACTTCCATGGTTGGAACTGAACTTGAATTTCAAAATATGACTGAAAATAAAACTCGATTTTGATTGGGCCAAATATACTCGGAATTAAACCCCAAAACGCTTTTGATTGGCAGCATGACGTGTACTCATGCGCGTCATGATTTATGAAGGAGACGCGAGAGACACGCAGTGTTGGGTGAGAGGCAAACGATAATTGCGTGAAATTCGCATACCCACGAAGTCTACATCCACTATTACTGTATATTATGTTGTATTGTTGTCTTGATAATGTGTCATGGTTTGACTTCGGTGTAAGGTTTGTTTATATATATATATATATATATATATATATATATATATATATATATATATATATATATATATATATATATATATATATATATATATATATATGAAGAGCTCTCAGAAATAATCCTACTTGCTCTGTGTTGCACCTTTTCTAGGGAGGTAAAGTCTCTGGAGGTACAGTAGTCTCCCTGCCTGTGTACTAGGGAGGTAAAGTCTCTGGAGGTATAGTAGTCTCCCTGCCTGTATACTAGGGAAGTCAAGTTTCTGGAGGTACAGTAATCTCCCTGCCTGTATACTAGGGAGGTAAAATCTCTGGAGGTACAGTACAGTAGTCTCCCTGCCTGTGTACAGTAGTCCAGATGGGGACTCAAGAGTGACTTACAAATTTGAAGGAACATTGTTTTTGTCTTTGTTGCTGAAGGTACGACTTATCTCTCTATCTATCTATCTATATATATATATATATATATATATATATATATATATATATATATATATATATATATATATATATATATATATATATATATATATATATATATATATATATATATAACAAAGAAGTATGTCTGTATAATAATAATAATAATAATTAACGGTTTATTGAAAGAGCATAGCAGCCAGAAGGGTGAAAATACACAGTTACATAATTGGGGGATGGGTTTCGATTTACAAATAATATACAAGTAACATAAGTGGTACAAATAAGACATATAATAACTAGATGAGGAAAAGCTCAAACTACAGGGCATTTCAACATAGTGACAGTGAAAGAAGTAGGATTTACTGGTTTATTACAAGTTATTGATAATTTTTTCAATGGTTGGGACTGGGCTGTTCTTATAGCGATCAGTTCGTGCACGTATGGGCTGGATGCGGTTCTGGTGTCGAACAGCAATTCTCGGGCTAGTGATCTCAGGTGGTAGTAGGAGCCGGTGTCGAGGATGGTGCAGAAGCTTCTTACCAAATTTGCAGATGAGGTTGTGGTGATGGTCAGTGTGTTGAGCGCTTCTTGATATGTGGAGTAGGAAGGGGAGAGTATAATCTTACATGCCCTCTTTTGCACTTTTTCTAGGTGTTTACGTTGTGTGGCATTTAGGGAGGAAGACCAGGTAGGGGAGGCATAGGTGAGCTTGGGAAGTATGAATGTTGAGTAAACACTAAGGAGCTGGGGGGCAGGAACTCCGAGGGACTTGAGTCGGCGGAGGAGTTGGAGACGGAAACTGAAGGATTTGACAACTTCACTGACGTGTGGTTTTCAATTAAGTTTGTTGTCTATGGTGACGCCGAGGAGCTTAGTGGAATCTACAACCTGGAGTGTGTTGGGACCTAAAGTAATGGAAAAGGGTGAGAAAATGTCGGAGGAGAGGTTGATGTGCATAACCATGGTCTTGGTATGGTTGATGGTGACGTGGTTGCTGGTGGCCCAGTTTTGGAGACTGTTCAATAAATCCTGAAGGGCGGTATAGTCGGGAGCAGAATTGTTGACGCTGATGCCAATGGTGGAGTCGCCGACATATTTCCAGCGAGCAGGGGTTTCTCTTAGGGCATCATTGATAATCATAAGGAAGCAAAGTGGTCCCATCTTGGTGCCTTGGGGGACGCCACAGGTGAGTGACTGGAAGGTGGAGACAGCCCCTCGGAAGCGTACAGCTTGGCGTCGGTCACTGAGGAAGTCTGTAAACCATGGTATAAGACTTCTCCGAAGCTTTTAGTCAATAGCTTTGTTGATGATTAAATTGTGGTCGACTAGGTCGAATGCTTTAGTGAAATCAATGAAGGCGACAGCTACAGACGTTTTTCGTTTCTGGAGATGGCAGTATATGTAATCGAGAAAGCCGACAAGACAGTGAGTGGTGGAGGAAGTTTTCATAATGCCAAAGTGCTGAGGGTCTACGACTCCTGCAATATCAGCATAAGCCCAGTCGAACACAAAACTTTCACAGATTAGGCTGGGTATTGGGGTGATTGCAATAGGTCGTAGCTGATTTAAGGATTGTGGGCTGGTTGACTTGGGCACTGGTGATACATAAGAGGTCTTCCAGTCAGCTGGGCATCTGGCTTGACTGAGAGAAGCATTGATGATGGAGCATAGGGGTTTAGCAAGCTCCAGGGAGAATTCCTTGAAGAGTTTCAATGGTAAGTCAATGGGGGTGGAAGAGCGTTTTAGCTTTAGTTTGTCCAGACGTTTTGCTACTTCAAATTCTTCTAACTAAGTCAGTGGGAAAGGGGGCTGGTAGGTAAGCAGGGAGATTGGTTGTGTCAAGCCAGGGGAGCGTCTGGCATATAGTAGCGAAATGGTTATTTGATTGCTCAGCTGCGTCAACATTAGTGAGATGGCTAAGGAAGGGGAGGGGGTGTGTCTTATTGTTTAGTCCACAGAGTTCTTTAAGCTTACCATACCATTGACTGATGTTGGTCTGCTTCAGGTGTTGCAATTTGATTGGGTAGTGAGACTTCTTTGCAGTGCGTATTTCGCGGATGACTCGGTTGCGAAGGGACCTGTAGCGGATGTGGTCATTGAGATAAAAGGCTCTGTCTCTCTGTTGCATAAGTCTTTTGATCCGAGGTGTGATCCAGGCAAGTCAGCTGGGTGAGATCTGACGGACTTCTTGGGGAAGAAGTGGTGGTGAGCTTCCGTGGTGGTGTTGGTATAAATTTGGTTTCCACGTCATCCACGCTAAGTACTTCAGTCCAGGAATGGTGAACTATCCACTGCCCTAAGAGGCGCACTGCAGAGTCAGTAATCGGCCTGTAGGTCTTGATGTAGGGTCTCTGTACTTGCGTGGGAGTGGCAGCTGGGGACCAGAGCACTGATAAGTGTGTGCTACACCCGATAGGAAGCATTGGTTGAGGTGGTTGGTACTGGTCTGCTAAGTCAGTTAAGATAAGGCCAAGAGTATTTTGATCGTGTGTGGGGAAGTTCACAACTTGTGATAGTGACTGCTGGTCCTGGATATCAGTGGTGTCAAATAATCCCCACATAATACTAACTTGGCACATGGGTACCTAACGCTGAGGTGGTCTGAGGTGGTAATCAGATGATTGATAAGAGTGTCTCTGGTGGGTGAGCGAGGCGGATGGTATGCCACACAGATTATGATGGAAGCAGTGTGGCGCGGGTGGGCCCGTGGCACAACACGTACCCATAATGCTTCCACATCTGCTGGGACTTGAACATCCAGGCGTGACGGGCGTATGTTATCTTGACAGAAGAGGGCAACGCCCCTTCCGCGTCTATGTGAACGAAGGTGATGAAAGAGTTGATATCCCTCAATATGACACGTTTCAGGCACAATTTGCCAAGCCTCACATATGGCAACGACGCTCGCGGCGGCTGACTTGACTGTAGTTGCCAGCTCGTCAAACTTGTTAGCTAGGGAAGTGACGTTGGATAGCAGTAGAGACGGGAAATCATACCATATCCGTGGAACTTCAGTGTAATGGTACGGTCTGTCAAGGGTGGGTTTCTCCGGTTTCCTAGTGGAGGTTACGGTCCTAATGGGCTTATGTGTATGACGGCCCTGTCTACGGCTACGCGCGTGGACTATGTTCAATGACTTGAGTCGCGCGATAACACTACCATCAGGATAACCGTTCCCACGCTTTAGATGGTACAGACCGCGTCGGGAGTAAGTGATTGGTGGCCATCTGTTGAGGGCGGACGGAAGTGTTTGTCCCCGGTGGCCATAAACTCACTGGCGGCTCTTTGAGAGCCACTGACACTGGTAGACATCTGTTAATATTTGTCAGTCGTAAAGACCGTGGGTCCTTGTCCCTGGCGCTTGGGGTCGCCGACACAGTTTCCATGATACATGTAAACACCGCGGTGGTCCTTGTCACTGGCACTTTGAAGGTGACCGATAAAGTGCCCACTGTCTGGCTTTTCCTTGGGATGCACTATCGGAGCACTATATGATAATCACTTATTGCACTGATCACTTGAATATTTTGCTGGGAAAGTCCCGGTGTGGTGAGGCTGGTAGGGCGTTGGGATATACCAGGGTGCAGGGCCAACCGGCTCGGCCTGTACGCCAAAACCCGGAGCCCCTACAGGGCGTGTCTTGTCTCACTGGTGGTTGCAGGTGTGTGGCCACGTGGCCAGGACAGTAGCTTGGGGCGATGCAGGTGTGCTCCAGCCTTCAGCTGTGTGTGTTTGTGTGTGTGTCCGCACGAGAATCTCGGAAACTACTTTACCGATCTGTAGTGTTGATGGATGGTGTTATATGTAGTGATGATGGATGGTGTTATATGTAGTGATGATGGATGATGTTATATGTAGTGATGATTAGACAATAAAATAATAACAGTTTAATGCTAAAAAATATACTTTGCTGTACCGTTGTAGTGAAAAACATAGTGAAACTTAGATACACCGTTAATGAACTATTGATCTTTGGCCCTGCACGGAGCTACATGTTTTCCATTGAGTGGCAGAAACGAGGTCTACCACATGCCCATGTCTTGATCTGGCTGAATTATTACATTATAAATAGTGATTTTTTTGTGGAGGAGAGGGGAGGGGAAGGTAGGGGAGGGGAGGGGAGGGGAGGGGAGGGCTCCCAATATACTAGATATGCGTGTGAAAAAAACACATTATTCATTCATTATTATTTGGGCTCAACGTCATAAGAAAGGATCAAAACATTAGAGTTGTTAAGATATAAGGTTATAACTACCACTCATATATAAGACTTCAGATGATATACTATAAACACTTTAATATGCTAAGGTTTAATAGTTAAAAGTGTCTTTCTCTCTCAATCTTTTATATAATTTTCTCTCTTTCTTTCCTTAGTAATTCTCCCAATGTGTATATTCTCTTTCTTTTCCTCTCGTTGTGGATGTGGAAATGTTGTAAAGTCCTCAACTGAGCTCACTAACATGGTCTGCCCAAACATTATCCACCGCTACAAGGATCACAAGCGGCTGCGTGAACGCTCAATTCTGGCACCAAAGAATGAAACAGTGGCTGAAATCAACATGACTCTACTCAGAGAGCTTCCAGGCAGTGAGACCTCATTCAAATCTGTTGATACAGTAATCGACCAGGACCAAGCAGTCCAGTACCCTGCAGAATTCCTTAATTCTTTGGAGCCCGCTGGAATGCCTCCTCACCACCTTACTCTCAAGATTGGAACTCCTATAATGCTCTTAAGAAATCTTGAACACCAATCCCTTGCAATGGCACAAGACTGGTGGTGAAGAACATGATGCCACTGTACTGGAAGCTACAATACTGACAGGAAAAGCTAAAGGAGAGGACGTTTTTATACATAGGATACCTCTCATCACCACTGACCTGCCATTTGAGTTCAAGCGACTTCAGTTCCCGGTTAAAGAGAGCTTTGCCATGATCATCTGCAAAAGCCAGGGACAGTCCCTAATACACTTTCGGTATTTCTTCTCCTACCTGTCCACCACTGTGGACATCGATGAAGAGATTCAGCATCGGATCAGATGTGCATCTCAAGCCCTTTGCAGATTCCGAAACCGTGTCTTCTGCTGTAGGGAGTTGAGATTATCTATAAAGTTTCACGTATATCGAGCAGTGGTCCTCCCCACCCTGCTACATTGCAGCGAGACATGGGTTACATACAGGAGACACATCAAGGCACTTGAAAACTTTCATCAACGTAGTCTAAGTTCCATCCTCCGAGTTAAATGGGAAGAAAAGAGAACATAAGCTAATATTCCTGCTGACACCAACATTAGTAGCCTCGAGGCTGCCATTATCCGTGAACAGCTACGCCGAACTAGCCAGCTACGTTACAGTTACCTAACGAACAGTAAACATACCTCAGGCGGTCAACTGAAAAGGTATAAGGATAATCTTAAGACAAACCTGAAAAAGTGCCAAATCAACCCCTCACCTGGGAGACGATTACTTTGCAGTTAGCCTGACTGCATAACAAGGCAGACAAGTGCCAACGCCGGAAAGACGCTTGCTACCGACCCTCCCGCACTAGATGTAGCTCCTTACGTGTGCAACATCTGTGATCGTCCCTGCAGGTCCCGTATCGGCCTCTTTAGTCACCTCAGAACTCATCAACCAAGGTGGCATCCTTAATAACTCGTATCATTGTATCATAGCTGGATGAATGGATGATCGTCATACTCGATTCTAAGTGACAGCAAAGTAGTAGTAGTAATAGTAGATGTTTTATCCCATGGCCGCATGTCACCGTAACTTAGCTCTCGATGCTGCACACAGGAGGAACGAGAACGACAAGGTAAGGGCGTAAGGGGAGAGAATTCAGAACGTTGATCAAGGCAGCTTCACTCCTCTAGTGTTCACAACCTCTGGTGGATGGGACTAAGTGCAAGATGCTTCTATGCCAGACTCGCGGAGGTGATATCCAAACAGAAACAGCAGCCCAGAAGTTATGTTACAGCCTGGATGAAATGTCGACTGTCCTTCTCTCTCCTTCGATCAGCTTTGCTCTGCCTCAGGGGAACGATAGCTTCGGCCCCAAAGCCGACAACAGTTGCAGATATTGACTATGAGGCTACAGTCACTGAATGCCGCATAGATCTGTGGCTCAACTAACTCAACACAGCTAGGATAGCTACTTGTGTATTAGGATATTTAATATTAAGGTAATAAAATGGTGGCTGGAGGTCATTTAAAAGAAAAAAGGAATAATAAAAAAAGTAGTCGTCGTAGTAGTAGTGTGTGTGTGTGTGTGTGTGTGGAAAAAAAAAAAAAAAAAAAAATATATATATATATATATATATATATATATATATATATATATATATATATATATATATATATATATATATATATATATATATATATATATATATATATATATTATTATCTATTGTGTCATGATCTAACTACCCAGCACTACCGAGCAACGCCATCTAGGGACGAAACCCGAGTATGACTAGTCTTAGTCACCACTCCGGGTTTCCTTTCTCCATATCCTGGTTGTTGCGTCACCTCCTCCAACTCTTCCTCATCAGCTCCGGATCGAGGAGAGTTCAGTTCACTCTGGGAAGTGACCACACTAGGATCACCTATCCTGGAAACCTACGGCACAGTGACTACCTACCATCTTCTTCAATACTCAGCCCTACTCGTCAGACATTTCAGCACCGCACTTGAGTATTGTCACCCTATATTACCTCCCACCTCCACTTGCTTCAGATTGTTGTATGTTGTATAAATATGTATATACTGTTAAGCCAATGTTGCATATGTTTAGGTTAAGTATGTTTAAGGGTAAATTATAGAAAGCTGATTATTTTGTTAAGGAATTTATGGTACTTTATTATACACAACAAAAACTCGCATGCTTTGTCTACCCTTTTATAGTCCGATTGTCTTTGTTTGTTTAAGTTTTTTTATTGTTGTTGCCTGTTGGGATCTGGGTAGACTTTTAACTATATTCTAAATCCCCAACTCGTAACAAATGGCGACCGTGACAGGACCCGACCTTAAGTGCCATATTTCTTCCCCCCTTGTTACTCCTTGTTAATTATTCCTCCCAGTCACTTCTGTTCACAATTGCTTTACGGTGGTTTAAAGTTCCCTTCATATGTGTGTGCATATATTGGTATTATCGTACAGTAAGAGTGACAGACGTAGGATATTAGGTTCCGAGTGTCATAAGGCTTACCTGTTATTACACGTAGGCAGTCGTGTAGTAAGTCTTATCGAGTGTAGGGAAGAATCTGGATCTGTTTAATGCCGTACCCTCGCTCCAGAGTAGGCTGTTCCATAGTCACTAGTTTAGGGTGAAGTGATATCTTGGGATGCCCCGCTCTACCAGGACCCCATAATTATAAAGCCTCAATTATTGTTCTTCTCATTATCTCATTCGGGGTCAATAATAAAGTAACTCAAGGGTTGTTTATCCGGATCTTTATATTAATGCCGTAATACGCCCTTCCTGTTTCAAGTATCTTTCCAAGTCTCTTATCCTTATTTAAGGATCTTATCAGAAGAACAATATTCATAAGTGTAATTTCCCTAGGTATTACTTGGGTAGTTTCCGGGACTTTCTGGTTATCCACTGCCGTGATATTTTCTAGGGTAATCCACTTATCTTATATTTTTGGCCATTAGTTAATTTATCAAGTTTTTCTTAACAATGGCCACCTCAGGTTTTGATCTCCAGGATTTTATTGAAAATCCTTCCGTAGCTAAATTACGTGTTAATATCCTGAAGAAAGAATGGAAAGGAATAGCCACCTATTACAATATCCCATATTCACAGCAAATGACTAAGGAAATGTTAAAAAATCAGGTAATTGAAATGTTGGTTCAACAAGAAGTTTTAGAAGAATCCGCTGTTGACCAATTAACGCCCATGTCCAAGATACTTCAACCACTATCCACCACCCCTCCTCTCTCAGAAGTTGCCTCAGGTCTGGCTAGCCCTCAAGAAAAAACTAGAACTAGAACGAACTAGGTTCGAGTTCCAAATCAAAATGAAAGAACTCCAGTTGGAGCATGAGTTGGAACAGGCCAAGTTGGAACAGGCCAAGTTGGAGCATGAGGGAAAGTTGGAACAGGCCAAGTTGGAGCATGAGTGAGAATTGGAACAGGCCAAGTTGGAGCATGAGGAAAAGTTGGAACAGGCCAAGTTGGAGCAGGAGGTTAGACTGAAAGAACTACAGGTGAAAGAGACCGAAGTCACCTTAACATCGAAGTTTAAATCAAAAGAAGTGGCATTAAAAGAGAGACTAGCTGCTTTTAACCCTGCTAATGCTTCTTCCCTTGTTCCCGAGTTTGATGAATCCGATATGGACGGGTCATTTAGGACTTTTGAGAAAATAGCCGGGAAGAATGAGTGGCCTAAGGACCAGTGGGTGTCGGTGTTAGTTCCTAAATTATGTAGTAAGGCTCGTAGAGTTTATAACTGTTTAGACCAGGCTGATGACTATGATAACGTAAAAAAGAATATCTTCACCTCTTATGCTATCACGCCAGATAGATACCGGCAGAAGTTTCGTAAACTAACCAAAACATTTTCACACACCTTTGTTGAGTTTGCTCAAGAAAAGCTTAGGTTTTTCAAGAAGTGGTTAGAGGCTACAGAGACCTCCACATTTCAGGCTTTGTTAAACTTGGTAATCCTGGAGGAGTGGAAGAGCAAGATACCATTTCACATCTTGAAGCATGTGGAGGAGCGTGGAGAGGTTAATTTAGGGCGTGCTGCTGAGCTGGCTGATGCGTACGCCTTGCTGGTGGAGTCACTGGGCAGTAGGGAACGTGGTACTTTCCAGCATGTTAGGTCCTCCTCTGAAGATAGCCTTGGGGACGTGAGTGGTAGGTCGAAAGGTCCCACACCTACCCCCCCTGATGCAACCAAGTTTTATTGTTCTTACTGTAAAAAACCAGGCCATACGATCCAGTCTTGTAAACACCCAAAGTGTCGAACTTCTAAAAGTAGTTCCCTGGATCCCAAATTCGAACCAATAGCAACCACCAATGTGGAAAGGCCCCATCAGGATCTCTTCTCTTCATTCACCTATGAGGGAAAAATTTCAATCATAGAGGGGTCTCGTTCTTTCCCTATTCGTATACTACGTGATACGGGCGCAGCACAATCTATCCTCCTGTTTAACGTCATTCCTGATATATCTACAGCATTTACTAATGAGAGTGTTCTAATTTCAGATCTCTCATCCCATTCTTCCTATCCCTTAGCTAAAGTGTACCTCCAATGTCCCTTGATTACTGGGGAAGTGCAAGTAGCCGTTAGGAAAGATCCAATGCCTGTGAGCGGCATTCATTATTATTGGGTAATGACTTGGTAGGAGATCTAGTGGTTCCCAACATAAAGACAGTCGACTCTCCCTTACCTGTCAACTCCACCACTGACCTTGAAGAAACTATTCCTCACCTTTTCCCATCTTGTGCTGTCACCCGGTCACAGAGTGTGCGAAATGGGCCCTCTTCATCTAAAACCACCTCCAATATCTTCCTACCCACAGAAGATCTGTACAATAAGACCATTAGTAAGGATGAGCTCATTAAAGCCCAACAATCTGATCCATCTTTGAATAAACTTCATCATGCAGCAGTTGAGGGTAAAGATTTTAACACCCTTCCTTATTTTTATTATCAGGAAGGGGTTTTGATAAGGGCCTATAGACCCCCTGAGCTTACCCATCTAGACACGTGGTCTGAAATACATCAAGTGGTAATTCCCTCCTCAGTCAAACCAGCATTAATTGCCCTTGCCCATGATGGTATTTCAGGACATTTGGGAATCCTGAAAACATATAAAAAGCTTCTCCAACACTATTACTGGCCTGGACTTAGGAAGGATGTGTCAGAGTACCTAAAATCTTGTCATATTTGTCAAATGGTAGGAAAACCAAATGAAAGTATACCAGCAGCTCCCATTAAGCCCATCCCAGTATTTTCTACACCATTTGAAAAGATTGTTGTGGATTGTGTGGGCCCATTACCAAAGACTAAGAAGGGAAATCAATTCCTGCTCACAGTTATGGATACCAGTACACGTTATCCTGAGGCTTTTCCCCTTAAAAGCATCACTTCAAAAAATGTAATCAAACCTCTTTTGCACCTTTTCACTTCAGTGGGCATTCCTAAAGAGATCCAATCCGATCAGAGCACCAATTTTACGAGCAATCTTTTCAAACAGGTGATGAAAGACCTCAGTGTGGACCATTGTACATCTTCGGCTTACCACCCTCAATCCCAAGGGTGCTTGGAACGGTTCCATCAAACTTTCAAATCAATGCTAAAAAAATACTGTATAGAACACCAAAAAAAAACTATCTCCCCTCAACTATATAGTCCATACTCCTGATCGCAGAAAAGATTCACAATTTGTTCACATTAATCTCATGAAAATTTACCATTCTAGGCAGTCAGAGGAAGACATCCCAGAGGCTATAAGCCTACCTGTATTGCATACGGCTTTGTCAGGGCCGGAGCCGGAGACAGATGACATGGACCTATTGGAGAATTTAGACTTCCCTCTACCTAAAGAGAACCCTGCTAACAGTCACATACTCAACAACTTGGATGAGTATTTTTCTGTTCTGAATCCATCTCAAGCAAAAGATCTCACTAAGTTATTGTCAACATTTCCTAAAGTCACGTCAGACCTCCCAGGGTTTTGCAATATACTTAAACATGATATTAAGCTAATCTCAGATGATGTACAACCCATTAGGCAATCAGCATATCGGCTAAATCCACAAAAAAGAGAGATTATGAAAAAGGAGGTAGATTTTTTGTTAAAACATAACTTAGCTGAGCCTAGTACCTCCCCCTGGGCTTCACCTTGCCTTCTCATTCCAAAACCCGATAGCAGTTTTCGTTTCTGTACCGATTATCGTAAAGTGAACCAGGTCACTGTCTCAGACTCCTACCCTTTACCTTTGATTGAAGATATAATAGACAGCATAGGCTGTGCAAAATTTATTACTACGGTGGACTTGTTGAAAGGATATTATCAAGTGGGACTCACTGATAGGGCAAAAATAATCTCAGCATTTATAACTCCATTTGGTCTTTTTCAATATTTGGTTATGGCGTTTGGCTTTTCTAATGCTCCGGCCACATTCCAGAGGGCAATCAATTACCTGATTCAGGACCTAGATGGGACGTTCGCCTACCTGGATGACCTGGTGGTGGTGTCGGACGGCTGGGACGAACATCTGGTGCGTTTGGAGATACTGTTCGCACGACTGCAAGAGACTGGATTCACCATAAACCTGGCTAAATCTGCTTTTGGCCGGGCCTCAGTGACTTACCTGGGACATATCGTTGGGCATGGTATGGTGAGACCCAAGGACGCAAACGTTAAAGCCATCTTGTCCTTCCCCACTCCAAGGATGAGGAAGGAACTCATGCGCTTCCTGGGGATGTGCGGCTACTACCGTCGGTTCTGCAGTAACTTCTCCAGCGTGGCCGGACCCCTCACAGACCTTACCAGTTCTGTGGTCCCTTACATCTGGAACCAGAGGTGCGACCAGTCTTTCCACCGCCTCAAAGCCTTCCTTGCCTCCAAGCCTGTAGTCCACCCCCCTTACTACACCTTGCCCTTCCATCTGCAAATCTACGCTAGCGGTGTCGGAGTGGGGGCTGTGCTCCTACAACCCGACCCAACCACTGATGTCCTTCACCTTGTGGCATACTACTCCGCCAAGTTGAAACAACATCAGACCAACTACTCGACCATAGAGAAGGAGGCCCTGGCTCTGGTGTTGGCAATAAAGAAGTTTGAATGCTACCTCCAATCTCGCCCACAAACCACCCTAGTCTTTACCGACCATAACCCACTCACGTTCATCCAAACCAACAAGACCTCCAACCAGCGAATCCTCTGCTGGGCTCTCCTCACCCAGCCCTATAATCTACAAGTCCAGCACATAAAGGGGGTGGATAACCTGATTGCGGACTCTTTATCCCGAGCTCCAGTGGAAATGCAGCAGCTACTCTCCAGACGCACCAGGTGATCACCTCCTTCGCGCCCGCGCTACGGAGGTCTTTGGAGGGGGGGTGTGTTACGAACCACGCCATCTATTGTGTCATGATCTAACTACCCAGCAACGCCATCTAGGGACGAAACCCGAGTATGACTAGTCTTAGTCACCACTCCGGGTTTCCTTTCTCTATATCTTTGGTTGTTGCGTCACCTCCTCCAACTCTTCCTCATCAGCTCCGGATCGAGGAGAGTTCAGTTCACTCTGGGAAGTGACCACACTAGGATCACCTATCCTGGAAACCTACGGCACAGTGACTACCTACCATCTTCTTCAATACTCAGCCCTACTCGTCAGACATTTCAGCACCGCACTTGAGTATTTGTCACCCTATATTACCTCCCACCTCCACTTGCTTCAGATTGTTGTATGTTGTATAAATATGTATAATACTGTTAAGCCAATGTTGCGTATGTTTAGGTTAAGTATGGTTAAGGGTAAATTATAGAAAGCTGAATATTTTGTTAAGGAATTTATGGTACTTTATTATGCACAACAAAAACTCTCATCCTTTGTCTACCCTTTTATAGTCCGATTGTCTTTGTTTGTTTAAATTTTTTTATTGTTGTTGCCTGTTGGGATCTGGGTAGACTTTTAACTATATTCTAAATCCCCAACCCGCAACAATATATATATATATATATATATATATATATATATATATATATATATATATATATATATATATATATATATATATATATATATATATATATATATATATATATATATATATATATATATAATAATAAAATAAATTGATTTGTACTGAAAACAAAACATTATGTGAGCAAAAGTATGGGAAATATTTTCACATATAGTTCAAGATGTTAACAAAATCAATATACTGTACATTACTACTTTTAATAGTTTTTGTAAATTCAAGTACTTAAGAATAAACATAAAACAAGAAATTTAAAGAAAAATATATGGCCTAAATGATACGTACAGGTAGACTCAGACCGCAAAGGTTTCATAATAAAGATTCTGATTTTCTTAGGTTATCTTGGGTTAGGTTTGGTTAGCTGTGGGTACGTTAAGTAAGATAAGGTTAGGTTAGTTTTGGTTAGGGTCCAATATAATTATTTCATTAACAATGGCATTCAACATCATAAATATGAAAATCAAGTGCCACTCGAGCGAGATACTAACCCACAAAAGACCTCCCCTCACTACTTAATAATGTGACAGCCTGTTCACACAGTATTTGGTCTGTGCAGTAAGAATTAAAGCCATACAAACAGCCAGAGAGTAACATAGACAAATTAACACACACAATGTCTGACTATAATGCCCATCCACTCTATTATAGAGCTTTTATAAAAAAAATATATTAATTGAAAAAAACATCGAAACCCTACGGAAAACAACCACTCTTTGTCCTAATTACAATAATAACACCTTAATTCTAAATTTGCTTTGGTATAAGAAGTAACCAGATCCATGTATATTCAAGTAAGTTTACTACATATAACACCATCCATCATCACTACAGATCGGTAAAGTAGTTTCCGAGGTTCTCGTGCGGACACACACACACAAACACACATACAGACATACTTCTATATATATATATATATATATATATATATATATATATATATATATATATATATATATATATATATATATATATATATATATATATATATATATATATATATATATATATATATATATATATGGTTTACACATTTAATTCAGTTGAGAATTTAACTTTCGGGAGAGGTGTCATGGCCTGCTTAGAGGTCGCCTGAATCTGCAAGGCGAGATCAGTCTTCAGATCACTTTTGGGTTCAGATTTTACCTCTGAATCAGAGACCTGAAAGACGGCGAAATAAGAGCAGAAGTTAGAGAGGAATTGAAGGGTGGCGTTGCGGTACTGTTGGCTCATGGTCACATACACTATGGGGTCGACGCAGAACTGGAGCCAGAAGATTAAGTGAAGGAGGAGCCAGACGGTAGGAAACTTGTTGTGGAGGTGATAGATGTGGATGACTATGTGCGGCAAATTGCAGGATAGCAGCACGACAAAGACGACGAAGATGGTGCGGGTGACATGATCGTCCCACTGGCGAAGGACATTGTCTTCAGCATTCTCAGTAACACTCTTGCATCGACGTCGGGCCAGCCTCGCCTCTCTTGAGTGACGCACCTGCCCATATCACAAATACCATTAATTTAGAAGACAAAAATTCAAGGAATGTTACAGTACTCCTTAAGGTTAAAAAATTGTTTTATGTCTAGAAACTAATATTTAAAGTACAGTACAAAGACCCAGGCCACTGAGACACCGAAAATTAAAAAAAAACTCTTAGCAACGAAAATATATTCATTATATTTCTCATATTTTAACTACGTCAAGTAGCTCTTTAAATGTTAAGCTTGAGTGACTAAAAATAACTTTGTAAACACATACTGATGACATAGTTCACAATATATTAGTATCCATTTTTTCATCATATCGTGTGGTTTACGTTTTTGTTTTTATGAAAATTCAAGTTTTGAAATCTGAGTTATGAGTGTTGTGGAAGGGAATAAATAAACACTTAATTGAGAGAGAGAGAGAGAGAGAGAGAGAGAGAGAGAGAGAGTTTACCTTAATGTACATGTGGACGTAACAAACACTAGTAAAGATGGTGGGGAGTATGAAGGTGAAGAACACGTGTATGGCTTTCTTCAGTCTGCTCCCGGAATTATCCTTTATCGACACCATCAATTCCACATTATCAAACTCCAATTGGCCAAATACCTGTATGTTCAAACAGATACATTTATCCTGTTCGAAAATATACAGACTTTGGTAGAGAATAGATGCAGAAATTTTAATGGTGCCTATGGCGAAAGGTTCACAAGCCATCATCCTTAAGGGTAAAATAATTATCATCAAAGTATTAAACTAGTATTATCAAAGGGTTAAACCATCATTCTTATAGGGGTTAAAATCATCCTAAGAGTTTTAAAATACCTTTTTCAAAACGGTGAAGCTATCATCCTCAAAGGAATAATCATTATTTTCAAAGAGTTAAACCATTATCCCCAAAGGGTTAAATCATTTTATTCAATAGGTTAAACCATTATTCTCAAACGGTTAAACTTTCTTCCTCAAAGGGTTACCATAAATGTCAAAAAAGAAAAATGAGGTTTGAAGTGAAGGTGAATCTCGTAGGTCTGATGGCCTGTTATGGCCAGAGTACAAACAGAACATTAAAATATATTTTTCAGTAGGTAAGGAGGCAGTATAGTCGGCACTATTCTTGATCACCTTTAATTCCCCAACTAGAAAGACTGGTACAATGAGAAAATGAAATATCATCCGGTATTTTGACAAATACATCGCAAAACGGTTGAACCATTCGACACACGCATGTGTGGATCCCCGTGGAACCTTGGAAAGGGGTCACCATTGACACCATTCACTGTGTTTGAGTAGTCAGGTTACATTTTATACATCGGTCAAAGCTTGGAAGATAATTCATTCTCTCACTGTTCCTCTAAGCACAACCAGATGAACTGAAGCACTGGGCCCGAACCAGCGACTCTGAGAGCACAAGGTTGGTATAATGGCAGCGCGCATAACTCTCACCAATGCGATCACGGGTTCAAACCCCCAAGTCAGATGTGAGAAGGGTGTTATCCAGTGTGAACCCTACCAAACGTCATCCCCCCTTTCCTTTCTTTCATTTGTCCTACTTCGCTGTCTCTCTACCTTGCCCACCTAACCTCTAACATCCACCCCCCTCCCAAAAAAAACAACCCCTTCCCTCTTAATTCCTAAAAAGCACAGGAGTGAGTTAGATATATTTCAAGCCATCCCTTTGTAGGCGTGTGATTCCTACACGGTGATAGTGTGCCACTCAAATAATAATAGTAATAATAATAATAATAATAATAATAATAATAATAATAATAATAATAATAATAATAATAATAATACCAATTAAACTCGTATCTGAATTAGGTTTGAGAGAGATAAAGTGTTTACAGGTTGCCAAAGTAGGAAGACAATTGTGGTTAAAACCACTTCTAGGTACCAAGCGAAAACTGGAAACGTGTGGGAGCAACGAAACAGTTTGTGCGTTCATGGAATTTACTAGGACACACTAGACTATTTGAAACTCAGTATGGTGTTATCGTATTATCGTTCACCAGCCAGCCAGCCAGCCTGCCACCGTCATATATCTAACCGAGAGCTTTATTTCACCGACCACCACATGGTCAACTAACAGCTCTTGACGCCTGGCATTATGAGACCAATTCCCTCAGTGAATGCTACTTACGTCAGTAAACCAAACCCAAGTTAATGTACGTTAGGTAGTAATTATTAGTAAATTGTCGAAGCATTAATGCCAAAGCGTTTTTACTATTTATTTGAGTAAAATGCATATAATTTATTAATAAACAAATAAACAGGTTACTACTCAAAAAACTGTTTTCTTAATAACTCTAAACAAACATGACATCATTTAGAAAACAATACGTTTTTACTTTTTATTTGTCAAGCAATGTTTTGTTGGTACTCACCCCGAAGGTAAGAGGGAGCCAGAGTAGGGCGGAGTAGACCCAGATTATGATCAAGTAGTAAATCACCTTCTTTTGTTGCATCACTTGCTTGTACAACATTGGGTACGCCACAGCTAGCAGTCTGCACCAGGATTTTACCAATTACTTCACATTTCAACTTAATGTGATTTAATTTTTATCAAGAATTTTACAATTTAGATTAATAATGTCTTCAGTAATATATTTCGTGATATTTATACGTCAAATCACATTCCAAATTAATAAAATTAACATATTCCGTATACCTTACAAATAGGATTATCTTAGCTATGAGACAAATCTCTTACCTGTTGAAGGCGAGTGCGCAGATGGTGTGTATGTGCACTTGACCTAGTATGAGGCCTATTGTAGAAAATATCAAGGACAATTCCTTTGAGAATGTAACATCGCCGTACTGTTGAGCTTGCAGACACACGACTCCATACATAGGCATCCCGAAGGCACACACGGGTAACAGGCAGACAAGAAGGTTGACCATGAACGCTGTGGAAGGACTCTGACGGAGTTTCTTGCTCATCAGGAGAGCCAAGGACCCGAGAGAGTTACCTTTAAGGTTTGAGAGAAAATATATTAGTGAGTGGTAGCTCAGTCGAGTTGGTGCTCTGATGAGCAGTTTAATGCTTGTAAATTTATACCGTGTCTTTTGAGACATAGAATAACCATTAATATATATGTTTATTGATGAAGGAAGCGCGACCAAACATTAAATAGAACAAGTTAAAATCTAAGAATGTATATTCTCAAGCCTTTAACAAACTGGAATAATATTTCGCCTTGGTCAATCTTATGAACAAATCTCGTAAGATTGTCTCCTGCGATGGCCAAGAAAATGTGCTTAGTTGTCACTCGCTCCAAGTTAGCTTATATTAGGTTCAGTTAAGTAATGTTTCTCGCGAGTCATTCAAGTCTCCGCCATCACGAGAGACAACGTGACGAAATTGTCCGTATGATTAGCCTCTATCATGATATTTTTCTATCATATTTCGGTGATGAAATTAAATCATTCCCTAGTTGTAATTATGTACCGTAGCCTTCAACGTGCATTATAACATCGTTTTATATTCCACAGTAAAACAAAAATCTTTATAATCTTAAATCCACTTCAATTGAACAAAAACAGTTTTATGGAGACCGAAATCCTGCTAGACATTAGTATACTGGAAATGTCTCACTACACACAAAATCCAAAGACACAAACATATACCATTTTTTTTTACTTCAGTTATTACCACAGGGTCGATTACTGTAGCCTGTGATAATTTAACCTATACTGAAAAGTTTGAATTACAATGTTGAAAGATGCTTATTTGTCAAGTAGTGAAGAAAGCCTACCAAATCTTACGTTCGGTAAAGGTTGTATATTACGCCTCACGTTTATCTCTCTCGTATCCTGTGGTATTTCTAAGGAGTGACATAACTCCTCGTATCTACTTTATGCTAAGAGTGATGTGAGTTCTGATGACTTACACGTCAGCAGTTTTTTTTCTCCCTACCTCGAGAGAGGGAGTAACAGTTTCTTCATACCCTTCTAATGAGTCGTGTCTTCTTTTGTGTATTAATGGGAACATAATTACTGTATACTCAAAGCTTTTGAAACTAACTGTTTTTCAAGAATCTGTTGCTCTGTTATCAATGGCGGAAATGGACAGGTGAGTGTGGGTGGTGGTGAGTATGAGTGGGTAAGGTGTGTCGATGTTTCCGATAAGCGTTGATGTTGTTGTTGAGATTGTCGGACCGTAGTCCGACACGGGCCTTTGCCTATAGGCGGCCCGTTTGGTGGTTCCGGCTGGAGCTCCTGGAGCAGCCAGACCGGATTGGGATTGGAGGTGGTCCCACCTGCAGATTTGGAAGGATACTGCAGGTTGCAAGTGTGAGCGGACCCCGATCAGTGGACGCTTACCACCAACCCCCACTCTTGGACGTGGTCAGTTTCGGAGTGGCGCGCCCCCCGAACTGGGGTCCGCACTTGCTGGGAGAGGATACTTTCTAAGCTATCTGGGTGGTGGGTATCGTGTGATGACCCGGAGAAGGTGGTGAATGTGGTTTGTTTGGGCCTTTCGGGTTAGAGTGGCCGCTGGTGTTGTGTGTGCTTCTTGGGAGATTTGAGTTCTGTTTCGGAGGCTTTGTGTGACTTCGCAGTCGAGGAGATAGTGTTCAAGTGGGTTGGCTGCTGGCTCCTGACAGTAGGTGCATTCCATGACGTCATTTCCGATCATCTGCCAGGAGCACTTGTACCCTAGTCGTAGTCGATGAAGGCTGACTTGGGTTTGTCTTGGTGTTTTCTTGTCCGCGAAAGGTGGTTCCCCTTTTGTAGCCTCCAGGTACCATTTGGCTGATTGGGAACCAGCGTTGAATGCGTGAAGGAAGCTCTTTTTGATGTGGAGCTTGCTAGTCTTTCTGAGGTGATTCTTGATCTGTTGCACGCTTGCTGGAACTTGAATGTGTACGCTACTAGAACGTGTAGCTGCCTTGGCTGCTTCGTCTGCCACGTCGTTTCCTCCGATCCCTACATGACTGGGAATCCAGTGTAAGACGACTGGGCGGTTTTGTCTTTGGAATTCCTGTAGCTGTGCGAGGATCGAGGTTATGATGTGGACGTTGTCTCTTGGTTGACTGTGTTGCAGCGCCTGCATGGCCGATTTCGAGTCCGTGTGAATTATGATGGACTTGTTGTGTTGTGTTGCAGCGTGTTGTAGGGGCCTTTGAGATTGCTACCAGCTCTGTTTGTAGGGTGGAGCAGTCATTGGAAAGTCTCCATCGGAGGGTCTGACCTTGGGTGTAGAAGGCCGCCGGGTTCTGATGAATATTTGGATCCCCAGAGCCGTCTGCGAAGTATGATGCTGCATCAGCCGGTGTCTCAGTGGCTATGGCTTCAGAGTTATTTTTTTGAGGTCCTCCTTCTGGAGGTTGGCTTTACTATCGCCTAGGTCGGTAATTTTGAATGTGGCTGGTGGAGGCTCCATGGTGGAGGAACTACGTAACCATTGTCTCGTGTGTCTTGGTTGTTCTTGACGAGTGTTTCTGCTTGCAGGTGTCGGATGACCTCGCTTGCCTCGTGCGACCAGGTGGCCCCTCGGACTCTGTGGTCGAGGTGGAGGGAGGCACTGATTCGAATTTTGGCAGCTGTGGGCTTATCTGATCTACAGATTTTGGCGAGGAGACCGGCTGTCACCTGCTTGACTCGTACTGCCAGGGGTGGTAGTTCAGTTTCCATTTGCAAATTGCAAATTCTGGTCCACATGGGTGCTCCGAGCATGGTCCTGAGAGCATTATTTTGGATGACTTCTAGCTTAGCTATTTGGTCTTCTCTCAGTCCAATGAGTGCTGGAGCACTGTAATCTACCAGCGATCTGATGGCGGCCGTGTAGTAGGCTTTGAGCACATGAAGGTTTGCTCCTGCGGTTGTGCTGGTGAGCGACCTCATTATATTGTGTCTGCTCTTCGTCTTGTGCCTGAGATACTCGAGTTGCGGCTTGAAAGTGAGTTTATGGTCAATCCAGATTCCAAGACACTGGTGGGTGTTGGTCCAGACTTCCGGCGTGTTTTGTATGGAGAGTATCTTGTCTGGTGTGTCTGTGCAGATGGCCATCGCTTTCGACTTGGCTGGATTTATCTTGAGTCCAAGTCTGTTGCACTCCTCTTCTATAAGTTTGAGTGCGTGTTGCGTGTTGGCAAAGTCTGTTTGATCCTCTTACTATAAGCTGTAAGTCGTCTGCATAGCATAGGAGCTTGGCTGTTTGTCTGAAAGGAAGTTTGACAAGATTTTCCATCAGGACATTGAACAGCATTGGACTGAGGATGCCTCCTTGTGGGGTTCCGTTTTCATGGACCCTGTAGCTTGAGGTTGCTCCCTTAAAGCGTACTCTTGCTTCTCTCTGTGTGAGGTAGTTCTGGATCCACCCCAGCAACCTTCCTTTGACGCCTTTTTCAGCGAGCGTCGTTGTAATGGCCAGTGGATTTGCTAGTTCAAAGGCCTTCTCCAGGTCAAGGAAGACCACCAGAGCTGGTTTGTAGTCCACTGTGCTGAGTATCTCTGCGATGTTGTTGCCTGTGCCGGTGTTCTCGGTGTAAGCAAAAATGTGAGGGTGTGGGCTGCCTACTTTCCACTTGAGTCGGTTGAGAGCCATTCTTTCTCCCGTCTTCGCTATGCAGCTGAGAAGGGAGATGGGCCTCGGTTTGTCTGGTTCTCTGGGCTTCGGAATGGGCTGTATATCTGCCTTCTTCCATTCCGGTGGAAGTCTTTGTACTGTCCACGAAGCATTGATGACTTGTAGCAAAGCCTCGTGTCCGGCTTTACCGGCATGAGAAAGCATGGAGTAGGTTATCCTGTCGGCCCCTGGCCCCTTGCTTCGTTTTAGCGACTTCTGGAGTTCTTGCTGGTTGAAAGGTCTGTCGGTGTCATCTTCACTGTTGCAGGCCTCTTCGATCATCTGGAGTCTGACCTGTCGCAGACACCGTTGTGTCTCCTCCGCCTGTCTCGGGAGGTTTTTCGTTGCTGCTCGGTCAGAGAACAGTTTTGCAAGTCTCTCGGCTTCCTCTTCTGGGTTGGGATGGGTTGGTGGTGGTGGTGTTGCCTTCCCAGATGCCCTTCGGATCTGGGCCCACATCTTGCCAAGGGAGGTGTACTCGTTCAGTTCGGAGCACCACTTGAGCCAGCTTACGTTTTTTATTTCTTCCTTCTCTTCCCTGGTATCCTTAACTATGACTTGCAGGAGATGTCTGTTCGTTTCCGTGGGATGTCTCCTGTAGTTTCTTCGGGCCATGTTCACTCTGTGGTTGAGTTCTTTCACCCTGGGACAGTAGTACCAGTAATCATTGTACTGTCTTGATGTGGGTTTTGTTTTTGGGATAGCCTCTTCTGCCGCTTGGTGAACCGCCTCGACCAATTGTTGGTGGAGGGTTTTCTCGTCCACGGGTGCTGCGCCGGCCGGCTGTGATTTTTCGCGCCACTTAGCCAGGTGTTTCTTAAAGAGTCCCCAGTCAGCCTTTTGGGTATTGTATCTCCATCTCGGCGGGGGTGGAGTGGGGAGTTTGTTCACCTTCAGCGTTGTTAGGGTGGCGAAGTGGTCGCTGGTCAGCGTGGGGTGTAGCTGCCAGGAGGTCGAAGGCTGTAGTGCACTGGAGACGAAGGTTAGATCTAGCCTTCCTCCCCTAGTGTGGGTGGGCTCTCCGGTGTTCAGGAGGCAGATCTCGGGTGTATCTTGAAAGGAGGTGTATAGGTGTAGGCCGTCTTCATTTGTGGGGCTTACCGAGCTTAGGAAGGGATGATGTGCGTTGAAATCCCCTCCTATGAGTGTGGCGTGGTCAGCGGCCGAAGCGAATAATTGGGTCACCTCCAGTGAGACCCTTGGGTTCTTGTAGATGTTGTGAACAGTTAATTCCCGTTCTTGGAGGGTTACTTTGACGGCCTGTGTCTCGATGTTTTCCCCACATGGAAATTGCTGCGTGACCTCGGAGGAGGGTATGCTTGACTTGACCAAGATCATACATCCTCTTGTTGACGCCTGCGTGAAATGCCTCCTGTATGTAACCACTGAATTTGAATCAGTGGTGTTCTTGTAGAAATGTTTCTTGTAGCAGTATGATGTCAAGCTTGTCCTGGTTGCTGCTTCTTGCAGGAGGTGTTTCTTGTTTTTGATGCCCAGAGCATTCCATGTAAGAATGTTCAGGGTGCTGATGTTTTCCACCACTGTTTCATCGGGGACTTCTGGTGGTCCTCGATGGAAATGTTCAAGTCCGATTCCGACTGGATCAGGTTCATGTCTTCTTGTTCTGTGATTTTTGCCTTCTGGGCCGTGGTTCGGTTCAGGGGAGTTGAAACGTCCAATTTCTTTCTGGGAGCTGTCGGTATCTTGGGTTCTCTGGTGGCCTTTTTCGGTGTAGAGTGTACCTCGGCTGTCACTCGTGTGAGGACCGGCGTGGCTTCCTCCACTGAGGTGGCTGGAGCTGTGGCGACTTGCCCGAGGACGCTCCCCATGAGTATTTGGAGCTGTGTGGGTTGGATCTTGTGGCCCAGTAGTCCGGCTAGGCCCTCCGCGAAGGTTGTCAGTACCTTGGCTAGGTCTGATACGTGTATCATTCCTTCTGGTGCCTTGGTATGTGCTTCTTTTGTCTTTTTCGTGGTTGTCGTTGTCTGCTGCTTGGGTGGCTGAGGTGTGGCCGTAGTGAGGCCAGGAAACTGGGCTGCACTTTAGGTGTTGACCTGCTGAGGAGGTTGGCTTTGTTGTTTTGGCCTTTGGGTTCCCCACACGAAGGTACTTGGTGGGGCTGGTGTGCAGGCGGTAGGGGCCGGTCTTGCTGCTGGTCGGTTTGCCTGGACCCTCTTTGTCCTCTGGGAGCATCCAGGGTTCCAGGCGTGGTGTTTGCCCCCGCATTTTAGCAGCCTTCTTAACTGACTTAACACTTTCGCATCGGCGCCCTGATTGGACGCATCTTCACGCAAATGACGTCTTGTATGACGACACGCCATCTCAGCTGCCAGACACTAACATAATTTTCACTTCTTTATTTACTGCATGTCTGCAATGCAAATAGGGCCAATTGCAAGAACTGCCGTGGTGTATACCACGCTGTGGTATCCCGGCGGTAGTAATACAATGGAAGAAAAATTGGGTGATTTTTCAAGAAGGGCCATGGTGGTTCCCGACCGTCGTTTGTTGTTACCACGTCATCGTAGTGTAGTCAGGTGTACCAACTGGCGGAGTGTGGTTGGTATGCTTGCACTCTCAAAACGTTGTCCGTCGCACGAAGCGTTTACTCTTGCTACACGATTTACGAGCATGAAGAACTTGAATCCCAAGCTAAGGTGCACCTCATTTTCCTATTTTCTTGGATTATATGCCAATTCTGGGAATGAAATACAATCATTTACAGTGAATATAGGTAAATAAAGCCTGTGACAACCATGAAAACTTATTAAATCTAACAATAACGTAATAAGTTTGTCACGAACTTGGGGTTGGTATGCATCCCATGAGACCTTGCCATTGAATTCCTGTGGTTTCTTCTTCACTGGGTCTTTTGGATAGCTCACCACTTCATCTGACGTAGCTCGTGGTCTGAACTCAGGTGCTCTGTAATTCAACTCAACACTTCCTTTTTCTACACCCTTATCGTATTTTCCATAATTTTCAGCACTATTCACTCTCCTCTAAGCGTGTAAAAACGATGTTTCACGCACACTATCACAATTATAGGAATCACTAGATCTTGGCTGATATCCCCGCTCTTAGACAATTCTCCATCACTTCTATCCTACTACTCCTGACTTTCTTTAGTTATTCATGTACAGTCCCTGTTCGTGTTCTGGGTATCAGGTTCTATATACAGGAGCGAACACAAACACCTGTATCGTTTTTGTAGGTTCTATTTACTGTATAAGAGATATGTACACAAGAGGGGTAGCGCTCCTTACTCTGTCCGGGGGCCAACTGCTTCTAGGCTGTATATGGTAAGTGATACATTAGCAGCTTCCATATGTCGCCAGGCACATTAATTAAGCATGTGGGACATGGTAAATACATTGCCACACGCTGCTAGCTAGGCTGAATAAATAATGTATATAAATGGAGCATATACATAATATACATACGTAATACACATACAGCATACATAATATACATACACCTCCCTCCCCCCTATACGCTCATAGCAAAGTCTTGAGCGGATCTTTACTTTTGGATCCGTTCTGAGCGTCGAGTGACTTGATCACTGGGAAGGGTATGGGACTCAACACTGGTGGCGGGGTCAGCAGAAGGCAGTGTTACGGGGCGGAGAAAACGGCGGTTCCTCCACCACACACGACCGCTGGGTAACCGCACCTGGTAGTCCCGTGACCTACCGAGACCCATGACTACGCCTACTTTGTCACAACATAGGGAGATCGGGTCCTGAACACGGACTTGGGTGCCGACACTCAACCTGGGGAGAGAACGGGCGTGGTCGTTGTAGCGGGCGACGACGTCTTGAACACGTTCGGCGGCTCGGCGATCACAATCCTCTGTCTTGGCCTGCCACCCCTTGGAGAAGGATTGAGGGTGAGCAGGGACACAAGAGCGAAGGGGGCGTCCATACAAAACCTGAGCAGGAGAGCGTCCGGTGTAGTTAGGTGTGTTACGGAGTTCAAGAAGACCCCGGTCGAAGGCCTCGCAGTCAATATTCCCAGAAGGGGCCACCTTAAGGATGAGGTGCTTCAGGGATTTGACAGCGGCCTCAGCGTAGCCGTTGGACTGCGGGTAATGGGGCGATGACAACACATGCCGGACTCCCCATCGGTCAAGAAACACAGCAAAGTCACGGCTTGTGAACTGGGGCCCTCTGTCGGTTCGCAAGCGTACAGGAACGCCCACGTCACGGAAGTAGTGGCGGAACTTGCTGATGGTGGCGGCAGACGTCGTGTCATTACCGCACTTAATGACAACCGGCCAACCAGAGAGACGGTCGACGATAACAAGGAAGGACTTTCCTGACACAGAGAAAAAGTCGGCCGACACAGACTCAAAGAGGCGGGTGGGGTTGTCGTCACTCATGAAGGGTTCCTGCTGCTGGCTGGGTTGTAATACTTGGCAGGGCTCACACGCATGGACAACATTGGAGATGTCGGAGTTGATGCCGGGCCAGAACACAGTCTGTGATGCACGTCGTTTGGTGGCCTCAGCTCCACGGTGACTGTCGTGAAGGCGAGCCAAGACGTGGGGACGTGAAGCAGCAGGGACAACTACACGTGCTCCGTACAGAACAAGGTCTCCGTCGCAGTAGAGTTCATCGCGGAGTTTCCAATACGGGAGCAGGGTGTTGTGAAGATCGTAGCGGTTGCTAGGAAATCCGTTCCTCATACACTCGACGAGTCGGACGTAGGAAGGGTCATCTCAGGCCGCTGTTCGAAGGTCGTCCATTGCCTTGTCGTCATCTGGTGACAGGCCCGAACGAAGGGATTGGACGGCGTGTAGAGTGACCACAGTCCTGACGGAAAGAGCGAGATCGACGTCGAGCACATGGTCTTCTGGAGTAGGGCGGCTGACAGGAGAGCGGGATAATGCATCAGGGATGAAGAGCTCCTTACCAGAACGCCACACTGCTGTGAAGATGTACGCCGAGAGCTTCTCTTTCAGACGCTGGAGGCGAGGGTTCTCAACGGCGTCCAGCATGTAGTGGTTGAGGATCGGGACAAGCGGGCGATGGTCGGTCACTAGGTGAAAGTGTTGCAGGCCTATGAGGTAAAACCTGCACTTGGACATCGCCCAAACCACAGCCAACAGCTCCAACTCAATAGTGGCGTAGCGCGTCTCGGTGTCAGAGAGGAAACGCGAGCCACACTGGACGAGCCGGAACTGCCCTCCACCATGATCCTGCAGTAAGGCGTATCCCACGCCATACAAGCGTGAGGCATCTGTCTGCAGAACCGTCTGCAAGGCTGGGTCAAATGTGGTGAGGACAGGTGGACTAGACAGGGCCTGTTTCACTTGCTGGAAGGCCTTGTCGTGGTCGGGGGTCCACAGGAATGTCCTCTTGGGGCTCATCAGGGGGCGAAGTGGTTGGGCAGCTGCGGAGATGTCCGGCGAAAACTCTGCTAACTGGTTGACGAGGCCGATGAAGGACCTCAAGTCGGTGAGGTTAGCAGGGGTGGGAAAATCCGTGATGGCGCGGACCTTTTCCGGGTCAGCTGCGATACCATTCCCTGAGAGGATGTACCCACAAAAGTCCACTGAAGAGCTGGCCAGAACAAACTTGTTGGCATTTAGGGTGATGCCGTGCTTCCGGCACCTGTTGAGTTCCTCGTAGATACGGCAGAGGTGATCCATGTAATCCACATCGTACACGAGTATGTCGTCGACCACTTTCACGCAGTTTGCCAGACCTTGTAGAGCCATATCACCTGCTTCAACTGGGTCTCCTCGCACTGCTGGTGGTGGCCTAGGCATATATCTACCTCTTCCGAGGCTCTCTTGAATCGTACATAAAAGGCGTCAAAAGTCTCGCCCTCCATCTGTCTGCAGCTAAACAATTCCCTCCTGCGCAGAGCTTCATTCTGCTGCCCTTTGATGTGCCGTTGTAGAATGTCCAGTACCTCCTCTACAGACAACGAAGAGGTCGGAGGTACCTCCAACGTATGTTCTAAGAAACGCTGAGTTTCCAAGGACAGGCACATACACAGCTGGATGAGTTGTTTAGGCTGTGACAAACTCTGGAGATCCACCATTGTAGCATAATCAGTCCACCGTCGCCGCCATTCACGAAAAGTCTGGAAATTCACATCAGGCTTCAAGATGGGCGATGTTTGAGCTGCCGCTTTAGGTGGGGCTGGTGGGTATCTGAACCAGTCAGTACCGAGGCAGTGTTAGAGCCAGGGGCTTGGTTAACAGTGAGGCGAGATATCAAAGCTTCAAACCGTGCACTGTCTTCCAATCTCCGTTGGTGGTCTCTCTCTGCTTCTGCTTGTCTTCTTTCTTCATACTCCACACGTCTGTTAGCTTCATCCCTCATGAACTTCATTAAAGCAATTATCTCTGGAAACAACGCTGAATATCGAGGTGAAGGGCTGCGCGATGTGGTGGGAGCTGGAGCGTCATGGTCAGCCTGCTCATCCATCTCTGCCGAGCTGTCATCCGACTGACTCATCCGGGCGTTGGCTCCACGACTGCGTAAGGCACGAGACATAATTACTTAATCTGTCTACCGTGTCTTAAATCAGTGTTGACCGGTCAGCCCGTCGTATCAACAAGATCTCAGACAAAATATTAATTAAAGTAACAGATAAGTAGATTATATATATATAATATATATAAAGGAATGGCCGCAGTCAGTGTGTTAGTACGTGTGTGTGTGTGTCTGTGTGTCTCGGGCAGTCGAGAGCAGTCTCGCCATGAGGGGCCTCGAGCTGTGAGGGGGTGTGGAGACGACGACTCACATCAGTTACCCCCTGGACATGGCGAGAGGAGGATGCGAAAAACTTTACTCCTTACAAATGCCCAGAACATGCCTTTTACCTTGGGAATCCTTTAGAACAAGGTCACACATTTATGGCACGAAACACATAATGCACTAAACACTGCACAGAAAATCACTGTCACTGACACTGCTCAAAGTTGCTATAAATTCTTCGAGGAGCGGCGGCGGTTGTGAGTTGACGCAGAGAAGGAGTCCATAAGCCGGCTTCCACAACTTTGCACTATCACTCGTAATTATCCAGTAAAAGTACACACTGCGCCATGTTCGTGTTCTGGGTATCAGGTTCTATATACAGGAGCGAACACAAACACCTGTATAGTTTTTGTAGGTTCTATTTACTGGATAAGAGATTTGTACACAAGGGGGGTAGCGCTCCTTACTCTGTCCGGGGGCCAACTGCTTCTAGGCGGCATATGGTAAGTGATACATTAGCAGCTTCCATATGTCGCCAGGCACATTAATTAAGCAGTTGTGTTCTGACCTCACTAGGGGAAAGGTCACGGCAGGGTTAGCTCCAGAGGGATAATTATCAGATATGGCCAGTGATATGTGCGGTCTTGGGTATGAGAGTTTGTTGACCAAACTGGAGTGGTCCACTGAAGAATTGGCGAGGGCCAAGTTAGAAATTGAGAGGGCCACGTTGGAGAACGTGAAATTAAGGAAAGAGCTGGCGAAGTTAAAAGGAGAGGCTGGACGAGTAAAGCCAGTGTCTGACGAAAAATCAAACGAGTGGAAAGTCGTGAGTAGTGGCAGGACCAAGCTGGTGGTAAAGAAGCACTCGAAGGATACGACAACAACGACAACAACAGCTAAGTGTACCAACCCGTTCAGTCCCTTGATAGACGAATTGGACGTTAGTACAGTCAGGGGCAGGGATGACAAGGAAGGTATAAAAACTTTAATTGTTGGTGACTCACAGGTAAGGTACATGGACAGGGCTTTTTGTGGTAAAAACAAAAATAGGATGAGTGTGTGTTTGCCAGGAGCTGGGGTGGGGGATATAGTTGACAGGATGGACAATATCTTGTCTGGCAATGGGAACAAACCCATTATCTGCCTCAGTGCAGGAGGCAATGATATTGGCCGGTGTAGGAGCGAGGAACTTCTTGATAAGTTCAAGGCAGCCATAGATCGTATTAGGACTAAGGGAGGGATCCCTATCATATGCGGTGTCCTGCCTAGAAGGAGAGTGGGCAGTGAATGGTTGTCAAGGGCAGTTGGTGTTAACGACCGTCTTGACAGATATTGCAAGTCAATATCAGTCCCATTCATTGACAACTGGGACAACTTCTATGGCAGAAGGGACCTTTATGCTAGGGATGGGGTGCACCTGTCTAGGGATGGAGTAGCAACCCTGGCTGGGGCTCTAGAGGGGGCAGTTCAAAAGATATCGAAGTCTTTAAACTGCTAAGAGAACATAGGGGCACAGGGGTGGAGGAGACTGCAGTGGGAGCGGGTAAACAAGGCGAAAGATTACAGGGAAATAGTGTTAGGAATGATGACAAAACTAAATTAGACAGGGAGTTTAAAACTAAACACGGTAAGGGAAGGACTCAGAACACGACTAACTTAAATGTATACTACGCGAACAGTAGAAGTATGAGAAACAAAATGGATGATATTAAGGCCTTGGTATGTACCGAAGAAATCGATATAATTGCATTCACTGAAACATGGATCAACCTAGACACACGTGAATTACCAGTCGAATACCAAATTACGGGTTACAAACTGTTCCATACCGATAGGCAGACCAGGAAAGGAGGCGGAGTAGCAATCTATGTTAGGGATAATCTGAAGTGTGAAATAAATAAGGAAATAAAAACTGAGAGGAATACAGAAACAATTTGGATAGAATTAAGCGACGGTCAGGAAAAATTAATCACAGGGGTAATATATAGACCCCCCAATCTCGATAGCGTCAATGAGCGACTTATCTGGGATGAAATGCGCAGGGCTTCCATACACAACAAAGTCTGTATAGTAGGCGACTTTAACCTTGGCCAAATAGATTGGACTGTCCTTACAGGTAACTCAGAATCAGAGGATTTTCTCGAGACGATCCAGGACTGTTTCCTAAGTCAACATATAACCGAACCCACACGGGGTAATAATATACTGGATTTAGTTCTGACGAACAGAGAAAACCTCATTAGCAATGTCGAGGTAGGGAACGAACTTGCAAACAGCGATCACAAAGAAATTCGATTCCAGTTAGATTTTCAGGGCAGACGTAAGGAAAATTCCACTAAAGTACCAGATTTCAGAAGGGCAAACTTTGACAGTTTAAAGAGGCAGCTGAGAGAGGGGGTGTCGCGCTTGGCCGTGAACCTGACAGATGACACGGACCTGATAACGAGATCTGAGATTGCCGAGTTCCACGACAATTTAAATAGTGAGTTACTTAATGCACAAAGGCAGAACATACCATACAAAAAATTCAGATCAGACAACAATGACCCTAAATGGATAAATAATTATTTAAAGAACATCATTGGCCAAAAGAAGGCTATAGGTAGAAGGATAAATCGTGGCGAAATTCACCACCGGGACTATTATAGGGTATTGGCGAGTAGGGTTAAAACCGAGATAAGGAAAGCAAGAGGAATAATACAAAGAATTAAAGAACACAGCAAGGGAAGAAGACAAACCCCAAAGTTCTACCAAATGTATCAAGCCTAAAACACGAAAAGATTGGACCAATACGGTCAGACCGGCGGAGCTCACTGATAACAGCGGAGAATAAAGACACAATAATTTAAAATAAATATTTTTCAACAGTTTTCACCACCGAAAATTTAAACATGATACCCGGGGCACCGACTCTATTCAGAGATAGTGAAGAAAACAAATTAAGCGAGATAGTAGTGACTAGTAACGATGTTAGCAAGCAAATAGACAAACTAAAACCTAATAAGTCACCTGGTCCCGATGAGATATTTGCCAGAGTATTAAAGGAATATAAGGAAGAGCTTAGTATGCCCTTAGCAAAGTTGTTTAACATGTCCTTAAAAACAGGTGTGAAAAGTACCAAGAATCCTGGAGGATAGCCGAATCAACAATACCGATTTTTCCAGAGGGGATAGATCACTATCCTCTAACTACCGTCAATCAGTCTAACATCAATAGTGAGCAAATTACTGGGAAACTTAATCATTTCAGAAGAGCTCTATTCCGAAATCACCTGGAGAAAGCACCGATTGATCAATGATTCCCAACATGGCTTCACAAGCGCGCGTTCATGTCTAACTAATTTATTAACATTCTTTTCATCAGTTTCCGAATCGGTGGACAAAGGGCATAATTATGATGTGGTATATCTCGACTTTAGCAAAGCCTTCGACAGAGTCCCCCACGAAAGACTAAATGGATTAGGGCGTGGTTACAGGACAGGAAACAGAGAGTGAGCATTAACGGCACTAAGTCCCATTGGAACAACGTCACTAGTGGAGTTCCCCAGGGCTCAGTACTTGGACCATTATTTTTTATTATATACATAAACGACATAGATATCGGCATAGACAGCAACATAAGTAAATTTGCTGATGACACTAAAATAGGACGTGTTATCAAATCTGACGAGGACTCTGCAAAACTACAGGAAGATCTAAACAAATTTTTCCAATGGTCTGAAAAATGGCAGATGAAATTCAATGTCGACAAATGTAAAGTACTCAGTATAGGAGATGTAAACAGGGAAACCAGATACCAGATGAACAACGATGCCATAGAGAAATCCGACTGCGAGAGATTTAGGAGTAATGATAAAGTAGGAACCGTAAGCCAAGTAAACAATATTGTTTTTACACTTAAGTAACAAGACTAATAAAATGCCAGGTTCATACAAAGGAGTGTTAGTTACAAAATTTAGCGAGGTCATCTCATTGTATCTTGCTCTTGGCGGAACCACACCTGGATTCGCAGTTCAGTTCTGGTCACCGTATTACAGAATGGATATAGAATCTGGAAAGGAATTGAGAATGACAAAGACTAATCCCGGGCATGCAAGGAACCTTGAATACCGGACAGGTTAAAGCATCTTAATTTACTCCTCGAGAGACATGAGCGAGGGGCGACCTGATAGAGGTGTACTAAGTGGAAGGCGAGGGCTAAACTCGGGGACATTACCTGAGGTACTCCAAATTATCAGCCAGGGCGAACTCGTAACAATGGTTTTAAATTAGACAAATTTAGATTTAGGCGTGAAATAGGTAAACACTGGTTTGGAAACAGAGTAGTGGATGAATGGAACAAGTTACCAAATATCATCATTAACTCGAATTCGCTGAATTGCTTCAAACATAGGTTGGATGCTCATATGAGCAATAGGGGTTGGGTGTAAACGGAACTGCCCAGTATGGGCCAATAGGCCCGCTGCAGTTTCCTCCATTCTTATGTTCTTATGTTCTTATGTGGGACATGGTAAATACATTGCCACACGCTGCTAGCTAGGCTGAATAAATAATGTATATAAATGGAGCACATACATAATATACATACATAATACACATACAGCATACATAATATA
>NW_024730668.1:5988685-6025454 GCF_018991925.1 Homarus americanus
ATCAATGCTGCGCACCGTTCAGTTACGTATTGCTTTATAAGAGATGCATGGTCGCAACGCAACCCGAGATGCTCTTCGATGCAATGCTACGAGAGATGCATGGTCACAAGTTACTAGAGATGCATAGTATACTTCTACCAATTAACTCGGTCGCGAAATGCTACGAAGATGCAGTCATTTCCACTGGAGATGCACGATCACTACACTACGAGAGATGCACGAACACAACGCCACAGAGAGAGATGCACGGTTACAACGCTACCAAAAGAGATGCATGGTAACAACGTTACTAGAGAGTGCACGGTCACAACGCCACGAAAGATGTATGGTTGCAACGCTGCGAGAGATGTTCGGTCACAATACCACAAGAGATCTCGTTGCGCTGAAGAGATCTTTCGATTTCGAGGAGATTCAGTAGGAGCATAGAGAGAGATGCTCGGTTTGCAGCGTAGAAGATTCGGTGCAACGTAGAATATAGTCGCAGTGCTGAAGAGATGCATGGTCCTAGGTTACTAGAAGTGCATGGTAACACGCTACCAGAGAGATGCACGGTCGCCAATGCTATGAGAGAGATGCACGATCACAACGCTACAAAGAGAGATGGTCGCAACGCTAGAGAGATTCACGGTCGTAGCACTTAACGAGAGAAGTGCTTTCGGTCACTGTACTGCAGAGAGGTGCATGCTCACAACGCTACAGAGAGATGCTTGGTCACAACGCCACGAGAGATGCATGGTCCTGCTACAAGAGAGATGAATGGTCACACTGCACGACAGAGATGCCTGGTCACAACTCCACGAGAGATAGTTCTTGGTCGCAATGCTGAAGATGCTCGGTCACGCGCTAAAGATACGGTCACAACGCTACGAGAGACATGCTCGGTCACAACGCTCAGAGATGTGTGGTCATAACTGCTCTGAGAAGATACGGTCTACAACGCCTGAGAGATGCACGAGTCCACTTCCTTCGAGAAGATGCTCGGTCATAACGCGCAACGAAAGAGATTTTATGGCTATGAGAGTGATACATGGTCGCATATGCGAAGTGCTCGTCCTTGCAGCTACGAGAGAGATGCTGCGGTCGTATAACGCAAAGAGATGAACAGTCACAACTCTTGAGAGAGATGCTGGTCACAACGAGAGAATACACGGTCATAACGCCACGAGAGAGATGTATGGTTGGCAGCTACGAGAAGATGCATGGTCACAACGCTTCTGAAGATAGATTCACGAGGTCACAACGCTTTATGAGAGGTGCTTTCGTCTGATAATTCTGAGAGATGCTGGGTCCTGCGCTACGAGAGAGATGCACGGTCATAATGCCTACAGAGATGCATGGTGCATTGCCACTGGAGATGCACGGTCACTACGCCGAGAGAGACACGGTCACAACGCCACGAGAGAAAGTGCACGGTCACAACGCTACAAAGTGCATGTTGGCGCTACCAGAAGATGCTGCGGTCACAACGCCGGAAGATGTATGGTTGCAACGCTACAGAATTTCGGTGACAATACCACAAGAAGATACCGGTCACAACCGCTGAGATGCTCGGTCGTACGCTGAGAGATGCTCGGTCGCAACGCTACAAGAGAGATGCTCGGTCACAACGCTATGAGAGAGATGCATGGTCGCAACGACATGAGAGAGATGCTCGGTCGCAATGCTACGAGAGAGATGCATGGTCACAACGCCACGAGAGAGATGCTCGGTCGCAATGCTACGAGAGATATGCCTGGTCACAATGCCACGAGAGAGATGCACAGTCACAATGATATGAGAGAGATGCAAGGGTCACAACGCTACGAGAGAGATGCCTGGTCAAAACGCCACGAGAGAGATGCATTGTCACAACGCTACAAGAGAGATGCATGGTCACAACGCTATGACAGAGATGCCTGGTCACAACTCCACGAGAGAGATGCTTGGTCGCAACGCTAAGAGAGAGATGCTCGGTCGCAACGCTACGAGAGATATTCACAGTCACAACGCTACGAGAGACATGCTCGATCATAACGCTGCGAGAGAGATGTGTGGTCATTACGCTACGAGAGAGATGCACGGTCACAACGCTACGAGAGAGATGCTCGGTCGCAACGCAACGAGAGAGATGCTTGGTCACAAGGCTATGAGAGTGATACATGGTCGCAACGCCACGAGAGAGATGCTCGGTCGCAACGCTACGAGAGAGATGCACGGTCGCAACGCAACGAAAGAGATGAACAGTCACAACTCTACGAGAGAGATGCCTGGTCACAACGCCACGAGAGAGATACACGGTCATAACGCCACGAGAGAGATGCATGGTCACAACGCTATGAGAGAGATGCATGGTCACAACGTTACGAGATAGATTCACGGTCACAACGCTATGAGAGAGATGCTCGATCACAATGCTACGAGAGAGATGCTCGGTCGCAACACTACGAGAGAGATGCGCGGTCATAATGCCACGAGAGAGATGCATGGTCACATTGCCACTGGAGAGATGCACGATCACTACGCCACGAGAGAGATGCACGAACACAACGCCACGAGAGAGATGCACGGTCACAACGCTACCAAAGAGATGCATGGTAACAACGTTACTAGAGAGATGCACGGTCACAACGCCACGAGAAAGATGTATGGTTGCAACGCTGCGAGAGAGATGTTCGGTCACAATACCACAAGAGAGATGCTCGGTCGCAACGCTACGAGAGAGATGCTCAGTCGCAACGCTACGAGAGAGATTCACGGTAGGAACGCAACGAGAGAGATGCTCGGTTGCAACGCTATGAGAGAGATGCATGGTCGCAACGCCACGAGAGAGATACTCGGTCGCAATGCTACGAGAGAGATGCATGGTCACAAGGTTACTAGAGAGATGCATGGTAACACCGCTACCAGAGAGATGCACGGTCGCAATGCTATGAGAGAGATGCACGGTCACAGCGCTACAAGAGAGATGCTCGGTCGCAACGCTACTAGAGAGATTCACGGTCGCAACGCAACGAGAGAGATGCTCGGTCGCAATGCTACGAGAGAGATGCATGCTCACAACGCTACGAGAGAGATGCCCGGTCACAACGCCACGAGAGAGATGCATGGTCACAACGCTACAAGAGAGATGAATGGTCACAACGCTACGACAGAGATGCCTGGTCACAACTCCACGAGATGCACGGTCAAACGCCACGAGAGAGATGCATGGTTGCAACGCTGAAGATGCTCGGTCACAATACCGCAAGAGATGCTCGGTCGAAATGCTACGAAGAGCTGCTCGGTGCAACTACCTGAGAGCTGCTCGGTCGCAACGCTACCAGAGAGATGCTGGTCGCAATGCTGAGAGAATCACGGTCACAACGCTACAGAGAGTTTCGGTCGAAACGCTACGAAGATTCACGGTCGCAACGCCACAGAGATGCTCGGTCGCAATGCTACGAGAGAGATGCATGGTCAAACGCTACCGAGATGCATGGTAACAACGCTACCAGAGATGCACGATCGCAATGCTACGAAGATGCACGTTCACAACGCTACAAAGAGAGATGCCTGGTCGTAACGCCAGGAGAATGCACGGTCATAACCACGAGAGAGATGCATGGTTGCAACGCTACGAGAGAGATGCTCGGTCACTACGCCAAGAGATGCTTCGGTCGAAATGCTACGAGAAGGTCCGCCGGTCACAACACTACGAGAGAAAGCTCGGTCACAACGCTATGAGAGAAGTGCCAGTGCAACGACACAGAGATGCTCGGTCGCAATGCTGAAGATGCATGGTCACAACGCCACGAGAGAGATGCTCGGTCGCAATGCTACGAAGATGCCTGGTCTGTGCCACAGAGATGCGGTACAATGATATAGAGAGATGAGGTCCTGGCAGCCTCACGAGATGCATGGTCACAACGCTACGAGAGATGCTGGTCACAATGCAAGAGATGCACAGTCACAATGATATGAGAGAGATGCAGGTCACAGCTACGAGAGAGATGCATGGTCACAACCCTACGAGAGATGCATGGTCACAACGTACGACAGAGATGCATGGTCACAACTGCGAGAGAGATGCTTGGTCACCTGCTAAGAGAGATGCTCGGTCGCCTTCTGAGAGAGATATTCACGGTCACAACGTTACGAGACATGGTCGATCCTGCAACACGAAGAGATGTGTGGTCATAACGCTACGGAGAGATGCAGGTCAAGCCCTACAGAGATGCTCGGTCGCAACGCAACGAGAGAGATGCTTGGTCACAAGGCTATAGAGATACATGGTCATAACCACGAGAGATAACGGTCCAACGCTACGAAGATGCACTGTCGCAACGCCGAAGATGAACAGTCACAACTCTACGAGAGAGATGCATGGTCACAACGCCACGAAGATACGCGGTCCTAACGCTAGAATGCATAGAATTCATGGCAGCTACGAGATAGATTCACGGTCTAAAGCTATGAGAGAGGATGCTCGATCACAGCACAGAGAGATGCTCGGTCGCAACGCTACGAGAGATGCCGGTCATATGACCACGAGAGATGCATGGTCACATTGCCACTGGAGAGATGCTGCAGTCACTACGCCAGGATCACGACACAACGCCACGAGAGATGCACGGTCACAACGCTACCAAAGAGATGCATGGTAACAACGTTACCAGAGAGATCACAGGTCACAACGCCACGAGAAAGATGTATGGTTGCAACGCTGCAAGAGAGATGTTCGGTCACAATACCACAAGAGATGCTCGGTCGCAACGCTATAGAGATGCTCGGTCGCAACGCTGAAGAGATTCACGGTCGGAACGCAATGAGAGATGCTCGGTTGCAACGCTATGAGAGAGATGCATGGTCGCAACGCCACGAAGAGATGTCGGTCGCAATGCTACGAAGATGCATGGTCACAAGGTTACTAGAGATGCATAGTAACACCGCTACCAGAGAGATGCACGGTCGCAATGCTACGAGAGAGATGCACGGTCGCTACAAAGATCTTGGTCAAGCAGCTACGAGAGATTCCGCGCATAGCATACGAGAGATGCTCGGTCGCAATGCTGAGAGATGCATGGTCACAACGCTACCAGAGAATGCATGGTAACAACGCCTACCAGAGATGCACGGTCGCAATGCTACGAGAGATGCATGTTCACAACTACAAGAGATGCCTGGCCGTAACGACGAGAGATGCACGGTCACAACGCCACGAGAGAGATGCATGGTTGCGCTACGAGAGATGCTCGGTCACAATACCGAAGAGATGCTCGGTCGCAATGCTAGGAGAGAGATGCTCGGTCGCAACGCTACGAAGAGATGTTCGTTCACAACGCTATGAGAGAGATGCATGGTCACCGACACGAGAGATGCTCGGTCGCAATGCTACGAGATGCATGGTCACAACGCCACGAGAGATGCTCGGTCGCAATGCTACGAAGAGATGCCTGGTCACAATGCCACGAGTCACAGTCACAATGATGAGAGATGCCACGGGTCACAACGCTACGAGAGAGATGCCTGGTCAGCCACGAGATGCATGGTCACAACGCTACAAAGAGATGCATGGTCACAACGCTACGACAGAGATGCCTGGTCACCACGAGAGAGATGCTTGGTCGCAACGCTGGGAGAGATGCTCGTCACAACCTTACGAGATATTCACGGTCACAACGCTACGAGAGACATGCTCGATCACAATGCTCGAGAGAGATGTGTGGTCATAACGCTACGGAGAGATGCACAGTCAAACGCTACGAGAGATGCTCGGTCACAACGCAACGAAGAGAGATGCTTGGTCACAAGGCTATGAAGAGTGATACATAGTTCGCAACGCCACGAGAGAGATCTTCGGTCACAACGCTACGAGAGATGCACGGTCGCAATGCAACGAAAGATGAACGGTCCACAACTCTACGAGATGCCTGGTCCAACGCCGCGAGAGATACACGGTCATAACGCTTCGAGAGGCATGGTCCTGGCAGCACAGACGGAATTCCTGGTCATGCTATATGAGAGATGCTCGGTCACAATGCTACGAGAGAGATGCTCGGTCATAGCAGCTAAGAGAGAGATGCGGTCATAATGCCACGAGAGATGCATGGTCACAATGCCACTGGAGAGATGCACGGTCACTCGCCCGAGAGAAGTGCACGGTCACAACGCCACGAGAAAGATGTGTTACGCGCTGCGAGAGAGATGTTCGGTCACAATACCTGAAGATGCTTGGTCGCAACGAGGAGAGATGCTCGGTCGCAACGCTACTGAGAGATTCACGGTCAGAAACGCAACGAGAAGATGCTCGGTTCAACGCTATGAGAAGATGCATGGTCACAACCCACGAGAGAGATGCTCGGTCGCAATGCTGAGAGAGATGCATGGTCAAAGGTTACAGAGAGATGCTGGTAACAACGCTACCAGAGAGATGCACGGTGCAATGCTACGAGAGAGATGCTGGTCACAACGCTACAAGAGAGATGTCGGTCGCAACGCTACGAGAAGATTCACGGTGTAATGCAACGAGAGATGCTCGGTCACAATGCTACAAGAGAGATGCATGGTCTCTACTACCAGAGATGCATGGTAACAACGCTACAAAGAGATGCATGGTCGCAATGCTAGAGATATGCGTTCAACGCTACAAGAGATGCCTGGTCAGTAACGCCAGGAGAGATACTGCGGTCACAACGCCACGAGACAGATGCATGGTCACAACGCCACGAGAGAGATGCACGGTCACAACGCTACCAAAGAGTTGCACGGTCACAACGCTACCAAAGAGTTGCACGGTAACAACGCTACCAGAGAGATGCACGGCCGCAATGCTACGAGAGAGATGCACGGTCACAACGCTACAAGAGAGATGCCTAGTCGTAACGCCACGAGAGAGATGCACGGTCACAACGCTACGAGAGAGATGCTCGGTCACAATACTACGAGAGAGATGCTCGGTCGCAACACTACGAGAGAGATGCTCGGTCACAATACTACGAGAGAGATGCTCGGTCACAAATCTACGAGAGAGATGCATGAAGTAACAACGCTGCAGAGAGAGATGCTCGGTCGCAATACTCTGAGATGCTCGGTCATATGCAGAGAGATGCTCGGTCGCAACACTGCAAGAGAGATGCATGGTAACAACGCTGCGAGAGAAGTGCTCGGTCGCAACGCTACGAGAGAGATGCTCGGTCACAACACTACGAGAGAGATGCTCGGTCACAAATCTACGAGAGAGATGCTCGGTCACAAATCTACGAGAGAGATGCACGGTCACAACGCTACCAAAGAGATGCATGGTAACAACGCTACCAGAGAGATGCACGGTCGCAATGCTACGAGAGAGATGCACGGCCACAACGCTACAAGAGAGATGCCTAGTCGTAACGCCACGAGAGAGATGCACGGTCACAACGCTACGAGAGAGATGCATGGTAACAACGCTACCAGAGAGATGCACGGTCGCAATGCTACGAGAGAGATGCACGGCCACAACGCTACAAGAGAGATGCCTAGTCGTAACACCACGAGAGAGATGCTCGGTCACTACGCCACGAGAGAGATGCTCGGTCGCAACGCTACGAGAGAGATGCTCGGTCACAACGCTACGAGAGAGAGGCTTGGTCACAACGCTACGAGATAGATTCACGGTCACAATGCCACGAGAGAGATGCTCAGTCGCAACGCTACGAGAGAGATTCACGGTCGCAACGCAACGAGAGACATGCTCGGTCTCAACGCTATGAGAGAGATTCACGGTCACTACGCCACGAGAGAGATGCATGGTAAAAACGCTATCAGAGAGATGCACGGTCGCAATGCTATGAGACAGATGCACGGTCACAACGCCACGAGAGAGATGATCGGACACAACGCCACGAGAGAGATGCTCGGTCACAATGCTACGAGAAAGATGAATGGTCGTAACGCGACGAGAGAGATGCACGGTCACAACGCAACGAGAGAGATGCACGGTCACAACGCTACGAGAGAGATGCATGGCAACAACGCTACGAGAGAGATGCCCGGTCGCAATGCTATGAGAGAGATTCTCGGTCACAACTCTACGAGAGAGATGCACGGTCAAAACGCTACGAGAGAGATGCAGAGTCGCAATGCAACGAGAGAGATGCACGGTCACAATGCTACGAGAGAGAGATGCAGGGTCACAACGCCTAGAGAGAGATGCTCGGACAAAAGGCTACGAGAGAGATGCATGGTAACACCGCTACGAGAGAGATGCTCGGTCACAATGCTACGAGAGAGAGATGCACGGTCACAACGCCACGAGAGAGATGCTTGGTCGCAACGCTACGAGAGAGATGCTCGGTCGCAACGCTACGAGAGAGATTCTCGGTCGCAACGCAATGGGAGAGATGCTCGGTCACAACCCTATGAGAGAGATGCATGGTCGCAACGCTACGAGAGAGATGCTCGGTCATAATGCCACGAGAGAGATGCATGGTCACAATACCAATGGAGAGATGCATGGTCACTTCGCTACTAGAGAGATGCATGGTCACAACGCCACGAGAGAGATGCTCGGACACAACGCTAGGAGAGAGATGCTCGGTCACAATATCAGGTTAGAGATGCTCGGTCGCAACGTTACAAGAGAGATTCAAGGTCGCAACGCAACGAGAGAGATTCACGGTCGCAACGCAACGAGAGAGATGCTCAGTCACAACGCTATGAGAGTGATGCATGGTCTTAACACCACGAGAGAGATGCTCGGTCGCAACGCTACGAGAGAGATGCATGGTCGCAACGCAATGAGATAGATGAACAGTCACAACGCTATGAGAGAGATACCTGGTCACACCGCCACGAGAGAGATGCACTGGTCACAATGCTACGAGAGAGATGCTCAGTCGCAACGCTGCGAGAGAGATTCACGGTCACAACGCTACGAGAGAGATGCTCGGTTGCAACGTTACAAGAGAAAGTCACGATCGCAACGATACGAACGAGATTCACAGTCACAATGCTAGGGGAGAGATGCTTGGTCGCAACACTACGAGAGAGATTCACAGTTACATAGCTATGAGAGACATTCACGGTCGCAACGCAACGGGAGAGATGCATGGTCTCAACGCTACGAGAGAGATGCCTGGTCGCAAAGCCACGAGAGAGATTCACTGGCGCAATGCTACGGGGAGATGCTCGGTCACAACGCAATGAGAGAGATTCTCGGTCGCAACGCTACGAGAGAGATGCTCGGTCACAACACTACGAGAGAGATTCACAGTCGCAACGCTACGAGAGAGATGCTCGGACGCAACGTGACGAGAGAGATGCTTGGTCATAACACTACGAGAGAGATTCACGGTCGCAACACTACGACAGAGATGCTCGATTGCTACACTACGAGAGAGATGCTCGGTCGCAATGCTGCGAGAGAGATTCTCGGTCGCAACGCAACGAGAAGGATGCCTGGTCGAAAAGCTACAAGAGAGATGCACGGTCACAATGCTACTAGAGAGATACCTGGTCGAAACGCTGCAAGAGAGATGCCTGGTCGCAACACTATGAGAGAGATGCCTGGACGAAACGTTAAAAGAGAGATGCATAGTCGCAACGCCATGAGAGAGATGCATGGTCGCAATGCTACGAGAGAGATGAATGGTCGCAACGCTACGAGAGAGATTCACGGTCGCAACACTACGAGAGAGATTCACGGTCGCAACACTACGAGAGAGATTCACGGTCGCAACGCTGCGAGAGAGATGCCTGTTCGCATCGCTATGAGAGAGATGCTTAGTCACAACGCTACGAGAGAGATGCCTGGTCGCAACGCTATGAGAAAGATGCTCAGTCACAATGCTACGAGAGAGATGCAATGTTACCAAGCTACAAGAGAGATGCTCGGTCACAATGCTACAAGTGAAATGCAGGGTCAGAACCTCACTTAGGAGGTTGGGCGGTCACAACGTCATGAAAGAAGTTTGTGTTCCTATCGCTTCGAAATTGGTGTGCGGTCACAACGCTGCAAAAGAGGTGACCGGTCACAATACTACGAAAGAGACGACCGTTCGTAACAATACCCCCCCCCCCAAAAAAAAAGTCATACTCTTATTATCATACCAGATCACAAACGTGATATGGTATGATAATAATTATATGGGGACTAACTACACGTATGACTGACCCAGATTAACAGCACACTCACTGAGGCCAATTCAAAATTTTACCGTTCAGAAATAATTACTCTGCATAATGAAGTTGGAATTTCTAAATACAGTAAAATTCTAGGTCAGTTCATTACCATAGTGATGAAAGATGGTGTTAGAATAGTGATGATGGATGGTGTTATATGTAGTGATGATGGATGGTGTTATATGTAGTGAAGATGGATGGTGTTAAGTATAGTGATGGTGGATGGTGTTATATGTAGTGATGATGGATGGTGTTATATGTAGTGATGATGGATGGTGTTATATGTAGTGATGATGGATGGTGTTAAGTATAGATATGCTGGATGGTGTTATATGTAGTGATGATGGATGGTGTTATATATAGCGATGATGGATGGTGTTAAGAATAGTGATGATGGATGGTGTTATATGTAGTGATGATGGATGGTGTTAAGTATAGTGATGATGGATGGCGTTAAGTATGGTGATGATGGACGGTGTTAAGTATAGTGATTTTAGATGGTGTTAAGTATAGTGATGATAGATGGTGTTACACAGTATTTAGTGGTGCCATTCAGTTAACTAATGTGGACGACCCTGCCGCCTTGTGGGTTGTATATCATGGGTTGTGGGTTGTATATAATGGGTTCTAGCATTTGGTCATGGGTTGTGTTGGGGTAGACTTAAGACTGTTGGTTAAGTTAGGTTAGGTTAGGTTAGGTTAGGTGAAGCAATAACCACCGTTTGAACCTTCTCCTCCTCTTCCCCCCCCTCCCTCCCATTGCTTCCCGGGCTAAGTACATGCGCCTTGCCTTCCCCGAGAACGCAACCAATTTGATGAAGATTAATTGGTTGACTGCTCTGAATAAGGATTATGGCACGGCTAAGCTGAATGTTGTCATGCCAGGTAACACCCCTCGTTTTGTCTATGTAGGCCGAGAGAAGACGGATGCTATCCAACGCTTCATTGATCGAAAGGTCGGCTCAATACAGCTTATTAAGCGAGATGAACCTGTTCGACCCCCAAAAAAGAAGGAATACCTTGTCACCCAATTCCCCAAGGGTATTCCCCCCAAGAGAGCTCTGTCACTTCAGGGTGTCCACAGAGCAAGAAGACTTTATAAGGATGGTGCACAACTTAGTAGGATCATCATTGTTTGGAAAAGGAAGGAACCACCTCCTGAGGAGTACCGCTATTTTGGCAGCACGTACAGTACCCCTAGTAACATCAGTCGGTGGACTCCTCCCCCTGTGGTGTGCTACAACTGCTTCGGGGTCAATCATGTGGCGAAATACTGTCACAAGCCAGCCACCTGCGGCTTCTGCGCAGGAATGCATAGCACAAGCAGCTGCCCCATCAAGGAAGGTGCCTCTCAGGAGGGGACAGAGCAGGACTCCCCACTTGAGTGGCAGTGTGCCAGATGCAGGAAGAAGGGTGTTACTGCCTGGCATCCAGGTTGCCTTGGGAACCCGCCTCCACTCACAATAGCGGTCACACTCAGTGACGCCAACGCCAACACTACCGGGTCGCCTCCAACGCCTGAAATCAACAGCTACACCTTCCCACCCAGGAGGCACTGTTTCAGGTGCAGGGAGGAGGGTGTGACTGACTGGCACTCAGGTTGTCCTGGGAGGCCGCCTCCACCCACAAAAGCGGTCCCACTCAGTGATGCCAACAGCAACACTGCGGGGTCGCCTCCGGCACCTGAAATCAACAGCAACACCTCCCCACCCAGGGGGCAGTGCCCCAGGTCCAGGGAGGAGGGTGTGACGGCCTTGCACCTCAGTTGTCCTGGGAGGTCGCTTCCATCCGCAATAGCAGTCTCACTCAGTGATGCCAATGCGGCCGGATCGCCTCCACCACCTAAAGTCAACAGGCACAGTGACTCTCCTTCGTTAGCCAATGCAGGTCAGGTTAAATCCTGCCAAGTAAGTGTACCAGTGAACAATGACAGTGATAGTGTTAGTGGAGCTTCTGAAGGAGCTAGTGCCTCCTCTCATAATGATGCCAACTTGAGGGTGAGTAGCCAGAGCGAGACCGATAGTGATGGAAGCATGGATGAGGAGAATGAGCCCCAGACTGCCAGCGTGGTCTCTATAATAGTCCCAGGTCTGAAGACTGTCCATGACCCTGTTCGTTTTCCATTGTTTACGGGGGAGGAACTCGCGGGAGTGTTGAAGGAACCCGCGTATAGAAATCCTACTGGAATAAAGGCTGTGAAAAACATTATCAGGATATCCAGAGGTACAGAACTTGGAATGGTCAGCTTATTGGTCAGGTTGATCTATGAAGCCAGCGTGCGACTCTCTACGCTAAATTCAAGGTGGGAAAAGTAACACGAACGCTTAGGTTCATTTCATGGAACATTCGGAGTGTTAATCGCAGAATTAATGATCTACAATGGTTTGTTAAAGTTTTTAACATTGATGTAATTGGTTTACAAGAACCTTACACGTCCAGCACCCAGAAGAAAGTTGCACCCAGGATAGCTGGGTTTACAGCATATAATAGTGGAGCAGGAAGTGGCCTGCTCACTTATGTAAAGAATGGTCTGGTCTGTAAATGGATTAAAACTCACAATGATGAAAGTATTCACTATCAACTATTTACAGTAAAGACAGAAAACAGTCAATTTTCGCTGTATAACTTCTATATTCGGTGTAATGAACTGCGAGCGGACGTGTTACCAAAGCCATCAGGTCACAATGCTATGCTGTGTATGGGTGACTTTAACTCTCGTCACACTGTCCTCGGTGATGTCCAGTGTAACTCTAATGGGAGGGTGTTCGTGAATTACATCAATAATCATAATATCACTGTATGCGACACAGACAAAGTGACACATCTGATGGGGGGCAGACTTGATTATGTGATTGGGTATAACCTAGTAGACAGTAATGTCAAGGCTAAGGTCATCTCAGACCACCTAGTCAGTGATCATTATGCAATACTTACTGAGTACACTGTTGCTGATGTCAAGTGTGATCCCATCCTAAGCTCAGAATTAACATCCCAGGTAATCTTAAACTGCACTTCAAGGCCTACATCCACAGATGGTATGCTGAATATACACCTGGGTCAGTGGATGAATTTTGCTGTGTTCTTGTAAATGTCATTACCACATATTATACCACCTGGGTTAAGTCAAGGAGGAAGGGGGGGCAGAACTAAACCACCTCTGTGGACACATGACCCCATCCTCAACCAAAGAAGGAGAGAATGTAAAACAGCTTGCCAACACTTATAAGCAAAATATAACTAGTGATAACCTCTTGGCATTCCTCAAAGCTAACAGAGAATTTTGTGAACTCAAAGGTCAGGTGATATACACCTATTGGGAACAAGTCTTACAGGGGATTAATAGAACAACCACTCTAGCAGAAGTGTGGAACAAAATTAGAGCCATTACCAAGCCACCCAACCTAGTCCAGCTTCATCACAGCCCTGTAGAATATGCTGACATGCTATTAGACCAATGGTCTAGTGTGTCACAAATCACTTCCCTGCCTCCTGACATACAACAATATCTTAACAACACACACATTAAAAGGGGTTTCAATATTGAAATAGCCTGTTCCTCACCAGACCTTACCGACCAGTTTCCTATAACGCACCACGAACTAACAACAGCACTAATGAAAGGTGAGTCATCCTCCCCTAGTGAGGATGGCATAAACTACAACACCCTGAAATTGTTGAATGAGATCCCTAACCATCCACTGCTTGACCTGTATCAAATGAGCCTCAAACAGGGTATTCTGCCTAAGACATGGACTCATGGAAACATAGTTCCAATCCCTAAAGCTACTTCCCCAAACTTCAGGCCAATTTCACTCACATCCTGTATGTGTTAAATCCTTGAAAGAGTTGTTCTAAGCCATCTCATGTTTCAAGTCAAAGACAAACTCGCCCATAATCTGTACGGGTTCATTCCCGGGTGTAGCACACAGACATGCTTTGCAGAATATCTTGTTAATTCAAAAGATAAGACACAAACAGCCTCCATAGACCTTAAATCAGCCTTTGATGTAGCTAATAGAGACATTATACTTGAGCAACTAGCTAATTTTGGTATCCATAGGGAACCTCCTGACATGGATAAAGGGTTATCTGTCCAACAGGTATGCCAGTGTTCTGTTTAGGGGAGTTATAAGTACCAGAATGAGATCATTTGAGCTTGGCACGCCTCAGGGAGGAGTGTTAAGTCCTATGCTCTTTAATATACTGATGCACAAGCTTATTGCTGACATTCCAGTTCAGCTAAACGAAGCCGCAATATGCTATTCTGATGATATCTGCATTATGACACAAACCAAACTGAGGCTCCAAGCCTTGCTGGATGTATTTGCTCGGAGAACTGTTGAATGTGGTCTCATAATATCTATTGACAAGACGAGGGTCCTCAATCATCGTCCTGCTCACCATCTGCCTCTTGACTATAACATTAACAGCATGCCCTTGGAACTATGTGGCTCTTATAAATATTTTGGAATTTGTGTGAATGATGCAAACTTTGTCAGCAACCTTCGTGACAAACTAATGCAGAGCATTAAACCCCTCAGAACCCTTGTTGGCAAGGGCTATGGAATTAACATCACCTATGCTCGTACTTTCTATCTTCACTTCATTCGTTCTGTAGTTGACTATCATGCTCTCCATCTTGTGACTATTCCGCCTAAACAACTCAACAGCCTCGAGGTAGTGCAAAATGAAGCCATGCTCATCATCCTAGGTTGCCCAAAATCAACCAGAATTGTAAACATGAGGAAAGAGCTCGGACTGCCCTCCCTATCTGAGAGGATAGCTCTACTTAATACCATGTTTTGTGTCAAAGTTTTGAAGAACAATGGTTCTCAAACTACAGCTCAAATTGAGTTGATGTTCTATCTAAGTAATCCCGACCATCTCGCCAACCTTCCACAAAAGACTCTCTTTGGGGCGTGGCTTCATAAAAGTGTTGCAGATCTCTTGAAACTGAATGTCCCAATCACCCCAGACGAATCTATTAATGCCATTCCTCCTTGGCTGGATATATCAGTTCCTATTAATTACACTCCTGTTGGTAGTAAGCAAATGTTAAACACCGATGTGGTGAGATGTGTCACACTAGAAACTAGTAACAGACACATAGAGAGTATTAAATCAAGTGAATGTTATGCTTTTACTGATGGTTCTGTGCAGACAAACACAGGTAGAACAGGCTGTGCAATTGTAATTTATAAAGAAAAAGAGATGATAGTGTCAAACAAACAAAGGCTGAACAACTGGGCCAGCACAACACAAACTGAACTAACTGGAATCTACTTAGCCACAGACTACCTCAAAGAAAATGGAGGTGGGGTGATATTCCGTGACTCTCAAAGTGCTTTGAAACCAATGAACAGCCCGTCAGGCTCTATGTCTAAAGTTGTATTTGATATTAAAAGGAATGTGATAATTGCCAATTAGAACAACTTTCGTATCGAATTTGTGTGGATTCCGTCCCATGTTGGAATTAGGTATCATGACCGTGCTGATAGACTGGCCAATGAGGCATGTAAGAAAGAAAATGTTGACCCTGACCTTGGCCTGTCCAATGCTGTAATGAAAAACATTCACGTCAGAATCATGAACTCTGATCTAGAAGGAGTGAGAAATGTAGAAAGACCTGACAGTTGTAGCATTAGTAAATATGAGAAATTTTGTGACAAGAGGTACCGGTATGGCCAGCAAAAGGACAGAACCAAACAATGTGATGTAGTCGTGGCCAGAATTAGGCTAGGATACAGACAAATCTGGCAAGTTAGTAACGCTGTACCCATACCGGAACACTCAGCATGTAAACTTTGTGATAAACCTTTAAAGCATACAATTGAACACTATATTATTGAATGTGACACTGTCAAAGACTTCAGGCCATCTGACTTATTGTATATTGAACTATGTAATTACTTCATTGAATCAGGTGTGCTTGAGGACATTCTTGCTGTTTATCCCAAATTTGCTAGCCCACACTGATTAGTCTTCAATTAGAATATGACTCCAATGTATGTGATCCACTGACCTATATATACTGCTAATGAATATGATGTATTTCCTTCTTTGTGTACGAACCTCTGTCCTGCATGGCAGTGAACAGTGGCATTACCCACATGAATCTGACCTATATACTGTATAGTGTCAATGAATATGATGCAGTCTTTGTGTACGAACCTCTGTCCTGTATGGCAGTGAAGAGTGACATTACCCACATGAATCTGACCGACGTATATGTATGTATGTGTGTATATGTGTATGTATGTGTGTATATGTGCATATGTGCATATATATGTACATGTATATGTGTATGTATATGTGTATATGTATGTATATGTGTATGTGTGTGTGTCCATATATGTATATGTACTGTCAATGAATATGATGCATCTGTTTGTGTACGAACCTCTGTCCTGCATGGCAGTGAACAGTGACATTACCCATATGAATCTGACCTCTATACATTTATAGCTGTTAATGAATATGATGTATTTCTTTGTGCATGAACCTCTGTCCTGCGTGGCAGTGAGAAGTGATACCACCCTCAGTGTCAAGACCTGACTGAATTACTCAGAATAGGCAAACTGTACTACAAGCTCTGCCAATAAATTTGTTAAACTAAAAACTCTTGTATCTCCGAACCACCTCCTCTTCCTCATCCTCCTCCTCCTCATCCTCTTCCTCTTCTTTCTCCTCTACACACCTCCTCCTCCTTCTCCTCCACCACCTCTTCCTCCTCCTTCACCTCTTTCCTCTTCCCCTTCCTTCACCTCTTCCTCCTCTGCCAACGTATTATAGCTAATTTTATCCTTATATATATACTACACTTTCACTACAACACCCGTACTACACGTTCACTACAACACCAGTACTACACGGTCACTAAACCACCTGTACTACACGTTCACTACAACTTTTAAACTGCCTCTCAATCACGCTCACAATAAGAATGAAAGTGTGCAACATCAAAAAAGGATCGGCAAAGGCAAAACTATTAGAAAAATGCAGCCTCATAGTCTGGGATGAATACACTATGTCTCACAAGTTAGCGTTTGAAGAATTGGACAGGACCTTGCAAGAAATACGAGAAAATAACCAGCTCATGGGTGGCATTACAATGGTCATTGCTCGAGACTTTCGCCAGACCCTACCTGTCATTCCTTGAAGAACTCCAGCTGATGAAATGAATGCGTGCCTCAAGGCATCATACCTTTGGAGTAGTGTTCAGACACTCACCCTATCCACAAACATGAGAGTACATCTACAAGGAGATCAGGATGCTGATCAGTTTGCAAACCTTCTACTACAGATTGGGAATGGAACTTTCCCTGTTGATTCAGAAGGACAAATAATCATTCCTCAAGGATGTGGAAATGTTGTAAAGTTTTCAACTGAGCTCACTAACATGGTCTACCCAAACATTTTCCACAACTACAAGGATCACAAGTGGCTGCGTGAACGCGCAATTCTGGCACCAAAGAATGAAACAGTGGCTGAAATCAACATGACTCTACTCAGGCAGCTTCCAGGCAGTGAGACCTCATTCAAGTCTGTTGATACAGTAATCGACCAGTACCAAGCAGTCCAGTACCCTGCAGAATTCCTTAATTCTTTGGAGCCCTCACCACCTCACTCTCAAGATTGGAACTCCTATAATGCTCTTAAGAAATCTTGAACCACCAATGCTCTGCAATGGCACAAGACTGGTGGTGAAGAACATGATGCCACATGTACTGAAAGGTACAATACTGACAGGAAAAGCTAAAGGAGAGGACGTGTTTATACCAAGAATACTTCTTATCACCACTGACCTGCCATTTGAGTTCAAGCGAGTTCACTTCCCGGTTAAAGTGAGCTTTGCCGTGGCCTAGCAGAAACGCTCATTCGCTAGACCACGATAGGACGCCACCCTCAGGGAGGCTCCACATTGTCTCACTGTTCAGTCCCCAAAACTTCTTCTTCCATCAATAGTTCATTAACGGTGTATGTAGGTTCCACCATGTTTTTCACTACAACGGTACAGCAAAGTATATTTTTTTTAGCATTAAACTGTTATTATTTTATTGTCTAATCATCACTACATATAACACCACCCATCATCACTACATATAACATCATCCATCATCACTACATATAACACCATCCATCATCGCTACATATAACACCACCCATCATCACTACATATAACATCATCCATCATCACTAAATATAACACCACCCATCATCACTACATATAACAACATCCATCATCACTACATATAACATTATCCATCATCACTACAAATATCACCATCCATCATCACTAAATATAACACCACCCATCATCACTACATATAACAACATCCATCATCACTACATATAACATTATCCATCATCACTACAAATATCACCATCCATCATCACTACATATAACACCATCCATCATCACTACAAATATCACCATCCATCATCACTACATATAACATTATCCATCATCACTACAAATATCACCATCCATCATCACTACATATAACACCATCCATCATCACTACAGATCGGTAAAGTAATTTCCGAGATTCTCGTGCGGACACACAAACAAATAAACAAACAGACAAACAGTCTTCTTTGTTATACTTTATATATATATATATATATATATATATATATATATATATATATATATATATATATATATATATATATATATATATATATATATATATATATATATATATAAAATATTTGTTTGTGTTCAATTGATATAATAATTGAGTATTGTTTCTGAGTAGTAATGACGGTAACACATAATTGGTGATAATTGATATGTAGCGATGATGGATGGTCCTATAGTGATGATGATGATATGTGATGATGATGATGAAGTTTTAATGCTAAAATATGCTTTGCTTGTGCCGTTGTAGTGAAAAGTGGCGTCTACGTGACCTAGCAGATGAGCCGCTTTCGTGTAATTCACATGTGTGTATGCACTACAGTGATATATATATATATATATATATATATATATATATATATATATATATATATATATATATATATATATATATATATATATATATATATATATATATATATATATATATATATGTATATATATATATATAATAATTTAACTAGTTTCTGATTAATGTTTGACTGAGAAAAAGTGTTTACAGGTTGCCAAAGTAGGAAGACAATTGTGGCTAAAACCAGTTCACAGTACCAACCGGAAACATGAGTGGGAGTAACGAAAAAGTTTGTGCGTTCATTGAATTTACTGTGACACACTAGACTATTTGAAACTCATTATGGTGTTATCGTATTATAGTTCGCCAGCCAGCCAGCCAGCCTGCCACCGTCAAATATCTAGCCGAGAGCTTTATTTCCATCGTCCACCACATGGTCAACTAAAAGCTCTTGACGCCTGGAATTATGAGACCATTTCCCTCAGTGAATGCTACTATGTCAATGAAGAAAATGAACCAAACCTAAGTTAATGTACGTTAGGAAGTAGTTATTAGTAAATTATAATTATCGATGCATTATAATTATAATTATAAATGCATATAATTTATTAAACAAAAACAAATGTTACTCCTCCCAATAAGCTTTTTCTTAATAACTCAAAAAAAAAAACATGACACCATCTAGAAAACAATATTTTATTAGTTCATATTCTCCAGGCAATGTTTTGTTGTTACTTACTCCGAAGGTAAGAGGGAGCCAGAGTAGGGTGGAGTAGACCCATAGTATGATCAAGTAGTGCATCACCTTCCTTTGTTGCATCACTCGCTTGTACAACATTGGGTACACGACAGCCAGCATTCTGCACCAGGATTTGACCAATTTCACTATACTTCACATTTCAACTTAATAATATGACATGAAAAAAAATTCTTAATTTTTATCCAATAATTCACATTTTAATTAATAATATGTCTTCAGTAATATATTTCTTGATATTTATAGATCAAATCACATTCCAAATTAATAAAATTTACATATTCCGTGTACCTTACAGATACGATTATCTTAGCTATGAGACAAATTTCTTACCTGTTGAAGGCGAGTGCGCAGATGGTGTGTATGTGCACTTGACTTAGTATGAGGCCTAGTGTAAAAAATGTCAAGCACACTCCCTTTGAGAATGTAACATCGCCGTACTGTTGAGCTTGCAGACACCCGACTCCATACATAGGCATCCCGAAGGCACACACGGGTAACAGGCAGACAAGAAGGTTGACCATGAACGCTGTGGAAGGACTCTGACGGAGTTTCTTGCTCATCAGGAGAGCCAAGGACCCGAGAGATATTCCTAATAGGTTTGAAAGAAAATAAATTAGTGAGTGGTAACTCAGTCGAGGTAATGTTCTAATGAGCAGTTTAATTGTTGTAATATATACCGTGTCTTTTGAGACATAGAATAACCAGTAATATATGATTATTGATGAAGGAAGCTCGACCAAACATTAAATGGAACAAGTTAAGATCTAAGAATGTATACTATTAAGCCTTTAACAAACAGGAATAATATTTCACCTTAGTCAATCTTATGAACAAATCACGTAATATTGTCTCCCTCGATGGCCAAGAAAATGTGCTAAGTTGTCACTCCCTCCAAGTTAGCTTATTATTAGGTTAAGTTAAGTAATGTTTCTCGCGAATCATTCAATTCTCCGCCATCACGAGAAACAACTTGACGAAATTGTCAGTATGATTAGCCTCTATCATGATATTTTTCTATCATATTTCGGTAATGAAATTATATCATTCTCCAGTTGTAATTATTGTATCTTAGCCTTCAACGTGCATTATAACATCGTTTTATATTCCATAGTAAAACAAAAATCAATATGATCTTAAATGAACTTCAATTGAACAAAAACAGGTTTATAGAGACCAAAGTCCCACAAGACATTAGTATACTGGAAATGTCTCACTACACAGAAAAATACACAAACAAATACCATTTTTTAAATCTCTCTTATTACAACAAGGTCGATTAATGTAGCCTGAAAAGATTCGTATTACAATGTTGAAAGATGCTGATTTATCAAGTAGTGAAGAAAGCCTACCAAATCTTACGTTCGGTAAAGGTTGTATAATACGCCTCACGTTTATCTTTCTCGTATCCTGTGGGATTTCTAAGGAGTGACATAACTCCTCGTATCTACTTTATGCTAAGAGTGGTGTGAGTTCTGATGACTTACACGTCAGCAGTTTTTTCTCTCCTTACCTCGAGAGAGAGAGTAACAGTTTTCTTTCTACCCTTCTAATGAGTCGTGTCTTCTTTTGTGTATTAATGTGAACTTAATTACTATATAATCAATGCTTTTGAAATTAACTGGATGCCGGGATGAATGATTTTCAAGAATCTGTTGCTCTGTTATCAATGGCGGAACTGAAGAAGTGGATGTAGGTGGTGGTGGGTACGAAGGGGCCATGAATCTAATGCTTTGTTCACTCATATGAGAGATAATAATCATTGCATTGGCCGGGCTAAGGCCTCCTCTATCTTACAGTACTTTGTAATTCTGTAAACATAAATTTAAGTAATGGCATATACAAATTGGAAAATGTTGTGATTAAAATATTTGTAGCCAGGTGAAAGTGTTGGGTCACTACTTAATGGGAAAGACATGCTGACACTAGGGATTTGATCTCACCCTCCTTTATTGTACAGTATACAATATATATTAGCCTTGTCAGTAACTACTTATTAGTCTGTATTCACCCCTGAAGATGTGAATAACACGAAATTGTTTGAGAACTTCACGTTTTCTTCTTTTTTTCATTTGGTTATCAGCATACACATGGATCACGAGCACCTACAGTGATTTATTTACACACACACACACACACTCATATATATATATATATATATATATATATATATATATATATATATATATATATATATATATATATATATATATATATATATATGTGTGTGTGTAATATTCAGAAATTTCAGTGTAATTTCAAACGCCGCGCCATTGGTGACGCTGAGTTCAAGGTCGTCTGAGGGAAGACCGCGCTCCCTCACGTAGCCAGAGGTTGTGGAACTAGGCCTATATGATATTAAATGTAATTTACCGAGTTAATAGGGACGCGAATCATGAAATTAAATATCAGTTATTAAATTGAAAATAATTATAGATCGTTTCCCAGTCTGAAAATGTTGCGTACGTCCTAATTAAGCTGTTAACCGTCTGGTAAATAAGTCACTCCTGGAAAGCGTGAACCAGTGAGGAAGCGTGGCTGGGCAGCTGTGAGAGAGGTCAAGGACCACCTCTGTGCTGTACCCAGGAGAGACTGATGGCGTGACCTGGTTCCTTCGTTTATTTAACATCAGTATTAACAAGTAAGTTTTATTCAATCTCAGATAAAGCTTGATAGGGGGTAGGAACAAACGGTGATGTGAGACAATAGCTAACAGCCCGGGTTTTTCAGGGTTCTGCAGACCCCACGCGGTATGATAACGTCCACTGGCGGTATGAGACACGAGTGGTGAAGCGAGCTGTATGACCGTCCACTGACCTGGGTTTGAGCCACCTGTTGAGTATGGTGAGAGTTGGAGTGAACCCAGCTGTCTAGGTGCCCAACTAACGACGTGACGATCGTTTGGGGTCATCAACTCTCCTCTACCTCGGCTCACAATACCACATATCTTCAAGCAGCTTAGTGAAAACCTTTTACTAACGGGAAGCTAAAGCTTCTCTCAACTGTACAAGGTCTGAGTGGCTCACTCCCTTCCGTTTCATGGATGTACTGGGGTAAAGTGAAGCCAGCTGAGTGATACAGGGTCACACACTGGGACCAAGAGTCCAGTGGAACTTAGAGGTACATTTCCAAGGTTGAGAAAGGCTGGTTTGGGCCTTAAACTACGGGTGCCTGTTGGTTGTGCCTTAAAAAACTACTGAGTGCAGGTGGAATCTATGTGTTAGGTTAGGAAGCATGGTTCACGGGTATTGGTGGACTCAGTAACTTCTAAATAATAGTGATAATATTTTTGTGTGTACTTAATACTATTTTTTCAGTTACTAATGTATGCTGTGTGCATCACATTCAAAATTGAAAGAGAAATAAATGGATCCCTTCCATTCCTTGATATGCTTATCATGAGAAATGGCCAAAACTATAAATTTAAGGTATATAGAAAGCCCACACAGGTAGACAGTTTCATTCACTTTTTATCGAATCACCTTGAGTCTACCAAAATGTCAGTTTTTTCTGCTATGTTCTTAAGGCTTTTGTTAAACCACCAATGTATGTAATAAGTCATTTATGTCCAATGTATATTTTCAGCCTTCGGGCTGCAGAACTTTTTCAATAAACCGTCAATTATTATTATTATTATTATTATTAAGATGTCTGCGTATTTGTGACTCTGAATTTATTAACGATGAATTGAAACACATTCGTTCCATTGCACAGAAACTCGGGTACCCTTCTGTGTTTGTTGATCGTTGTTTTAAAAGGGCTAAAAAATCCTTTCATTCCTCTCAAACCAGACAAGTTCCTACACTTAAGAATATTTTGACTCTGCCCTATCGTAATGAATTTGTCCCGTTAGTTCGGTCCCTCAAGCTTCTAAATATTAATGTTGTTTTCAAGTATGACTCTACCATTACCAATATGTTAATAAGGAATAGCCCAAGTTTGAATGTAAATGGAAGTGTTTATTGTATTCCATGTAGCAAATGTAATTGTAATTATGTAGGACAAACAGGAAAAACACTGCAGCTCAGAATCAAACAACATAAGTATAATATCAGAACAGCATCTGAAAGCAGTGCCTTGTTCGTTCATGTTAGGAATAATAATCACCCCATTGCTTGGGAAAAAAGCTTAGAAGTATTTAAATCATCTTGTGTCACAGAAAGACTTCTGGTTGAAGCTAGTTTGATTAAGGAATTAAAATCAATAAACCTTAGTGATGGTCAGTTCAAAACTGATAATATGTTACATAAATTTATTTGTCAGTGGCCCAAGGTTAAAAATGCTTTGAAAACCTTTGATCTAGATGTATGATAGTTATTTTGTGGGTCCCTTATTTTTGACCTGACCTGACTAGTCACGTCACCCCCTTCTCTTAAGCTCCTCTACGTGTGTGTTGGTGTGGGGATTAGTGGATGACATCATTATGACCTGACCTCATGTTTTTAAGGTCACCCTGTATATTTAAGCCTCTCTCTGTCCATGTAGTCCAGTTGCCTCTGAAGATGTCTTGAATAAAGACGAAAGCTAAGGTGCTCCGTTGTTCCCATTTTCCCGTGTGATTTTATCAAGATTTATCTTATCCACGTTTTCATTTTAGTTTACATGAAATATATATATATATATATATATATATATATATATATATATATATATATATATATATATATATATATATATATATATATATATATAGGGGGTTCTGCTTGTATTCATCTTCGGGGTGCAAACTTGGGAACCGTGTTTTTTCTTTCCTTTTGGTTATCAGCATATACTAGATCACGGTATGATTTTATATATATATATATATATATATATATATATATATATATATATATATATATATATATATATATATATATATATATATATATATATATATATATATATATATATATATATATATTTCAAAGCAGAACACGCACTGATTGGCTGAAATTTTAAATGTGCCTGGAGTATACAATCAGTTGAAGACTTGAAATGTATTCCTGCGGTTATCGCCGTGTATTGGTAAGTCTGCTGCTCCTCTTGCGTGACAGTGTTACTATAATCGCATTTCACGATCATTCCATATCTATTTCGTTCCTTTGTATGTAATGTTATCTTGGTTTGTGTGTAGAATATAAATTGTTCTTTAATATGTATAAATACTTAATGGGTTACAGTATTCCATTCGATGAATAATATAATGCAAAATGACTAGTTGGTGCATGTGGTAAAGTTTACACACTCGCATCTCAAAACACAAATCATTAGTTACAAATTATCATATTTCATTGTTACCGATATTTATGGTAAAAATAGAACTGCATTGCCCTTGCAGTGAAGGGCGATAATCGCAACTCGCGTTTCCTTTGAGGTTTCGGCGTTAAAGTTCTTGTCTTTTATCCTGTGTGGGTGCATGTGGCCGAATCATATGACCGCAACTACCAAGTTATGCTCCAATAAATTATTAAATAAATATAACCTCGACTGATGCAGTATTCATATCATATAACCCTAGACTGGCAAATAATGTTTCAAATACATTATGTGTATTTTCATATCTATGCATTCCGTTTTATTTCCCTTAAACTATTGTAGTTAACATAAATAAAATTTATGATTTGATACCAATTTATTATACTTTAAGGTAAGGGAGAAATTTAAACATAGCATATATTCACAATTAATTTAGTCAACCCTTTTACTTACTAATGGTTTCTCCCATACATAACAGGGAAAGTCTATGAAATTGCAACTCATCTCGAGGTTCACACTCAGTCCTCCTACCGAGTTGCACAAATGCATCGATATTTATTCATCACTAAAGCAATATATTGCACATGAATGCTTAGAATTAATAAAAATATTTGTGGCATTATTTAACAAACTTTTATCACAGAATACTGTACAAGTTTATGAGGTACCAACCTATCCGATACCTCAATGCTTCCGGTGTTATTGCTCATTTTTTACTCCAACAGACCATAGGGTATAGATGCATTGACTGTAGATCTATAACGTTCGTGATATTTTTGAACAGAGTACGATTTGCTCTTAAGGCTTACCAAGCATACTGACAATGACACTTCACAAGACTTACCAACTGTACCAATGATGGCGATGATGAAGACGCAGGCACTTGTGAAGCCCAGCAGGTGACTACCGTATATATCTTTTGCTGATGACCGAGGTGTGGCTGCAGCTGTCGTTGTTGAGAACGTTGTCTCTTCCATCTTATTTCCTATAAAACAACATCAATTCTGAAGTTTGTGTTTATCTGTGGTTCTCTCACATATCAGACACCTCACCTTTCTGACAGTCACCATGCAAAGTCCCAACATTATGATAGTAAAAAAGACAAAATTCTGCAACTCAAATTTCAACAGCCCGATAGGTTAGGTTAAGTTACGTTTGAGGTTCAAGGCGAGTGAGAGAAGAGAACGCTCGCCTCCTCTCCTGAAGGTCATTGGTTTGTGTCGGGGACATCCCAGTCTACCCAAAAGTGATTGGATACCTGCTCCCTGAGACACTGTGAGTTGGAGGAAGATAGGAAAGCAGGGGGCAGGCAGGAAGGGATGAAGCCAGGGACATTTTTCTGGGACACCTTAGATATAATGTGTTAATGAATGGTAATATAAAATCTCACTGATATTGTCGAATTAATGGAAATTGAGTTAAGCAGCGGCCGAGTCCTAACGAGCACCTAACAAGGATATATAGGACATATTCCTACACATACAGGAATATGTCCTATATGTCCTTGTTAGGTGCTCGTTAGGGAACAGTGTGAATACAACCCACTATATACTAAGCCTTTGGTAATATGGATGATATTGCATTCGACCAAGGCCAATCTCAGCGGCCGGTGACGCGACCATTGGAAAAGGTTATACTGTAGTATTACTACAGTATAACGTATGGACTCGGCCGCTGTTTAACTCAATTTCCATTAATTCGACAATATCAGTGAAATTTTAATTACTATTCATTAACACATTATTTGTAGACTACCCCTAAGAAAATCAAAGTGAATGTTCACTTTCTAAAACATTTCAGTGACAGCAAACAAAATTTATACAAATATTGGAACACACGATAACACTGAATATTCATGTACAGTATATCTTATTAACATTAAAGCACAATATTGTTTATTTTCGCAGAACAGGAAATTTTATATAATATTAAACAAGACAAAATTTATCGATACCTCCTAATTCATTCGCACTAAAAATTAAATTATCAAAGCAGAAACTAAAACAACTTTATAAACTAACGCAATAAATTATCATTTTTTGGTTTAAAATATTATGCATGAGAACCCTTAAAAAATGACCGTGGTCACCACGGTCAGAAGTGCACCACGGGTAATGAGACTACGTGACATACATCACTAGACACTTGCTCATAGTTTAATTACCGTGGGTGTAGTAATTATATGTAATTTAGGTAGTTCACATTTAAATAACCATTACTGTCTTTTAGAAAGGGGCTACTACAGTTATATTAGCACTCTCCCTGCACTGGATGTCACCAGTTCCAGTCCTGCATCATGAACCTTTTTATTTTTTGGGGGAACTGGCTACTTAACCGGGGATTCCCGGCAAGGCAGACCGGAGGCTGCATAGCCGGGATGTTAATTTAGGTTGGAAAGTCATATATCCTGATATGTGAGAATCGCTAGGTTTGGTTCCTTAGGTTCTTTTGGTTTTACTTTTGGGTTAGGTTAGGTTTGTTAAAAATTATTCTTCCATCATTTTCTTCAATGGAAAATGTTCCTAATATTACTTGTTAACCCTCACACTTTTGTCTTTTAAATATTACCGGGTACATGTTAATATTTTCGATAATAGGTAGGTTAGGTTAGGTTAATGATTGAGAAACACGAAAATGTTATCTTATTTTGGGGGAGTGGCTACTTAGCCGTGACTTCCTGGCTGGACAGGCTGAAGGCTACATAGCCAAGTTGTTAAGATAGGTGGAAAAAGTCAGGACAAGCTTTTCCGGAGTAAGATTTGTGAACTCTTAGAACAATTTTGCAGAGTGTTATGATGGCACCAAGACCAGACTTGGTATGTAACAGAGACGTGACCAAGTGGGAGTCGTTAGGTTTGGATCCTTAGGTTGTATTGGTTGTTCTTTTTTGGTTAGGTTATGATTGGTTAGGTTAGGCTTGGTAAAAATTTATTTCTCCACAATTTGGGAGATGTTCTTAAGGAACGGAAAACGTTTAATTCTATTGAAAACGTTCCTAATGTTGCCCATTAATCTGTACATCTCTTTTAAAGTAATACCAAGAAATTTGTAAAAGTTTTCTGTTATAGTTAGATTAGGTTAGGTTAGGTTAGGATGGTAATTGTAAACCATGAGAATAGCCAATATGGGCCAGCTGCTGACTATACTCATATATACCCAAGAAACCAAACATATTGCTTTTATTATTACATATAAATAATTAATCGATGACATCGAAGTTTGTCTGCTTCATTTTCATATCTTACAAATTTTGCAACAAGACGATATGCCAATTTATATAAGGTCTACTTGTTTCAAAGTCTCCTTAAGTTATAAAGTTTCTAATTTGTACAGACAGGCATTTCAGTCCACTGAACAGAGTGAAGGCAGAAGGGTGAGTACAAAGGCATTGAAGAAATGTGGAATCCCTCTGCTGCTAAAGTTGAAAACTATAAAAATAAGCGAAGCAAACTTCGATATCTTAGATTAATTGCTTATATGTAATAATATAATCACCATATTGTAAAAGACAAAAACAAAACATTATAAAGAATAGCGGTCCGTGCGGCACTCAGACACAACGTGAAGCGAGACTTGGAGAGTGTCATCCAGTGCAGGCTGCAGGGAGAGTAATAATATTATCTCGATTGAGTTTACAGGGTTTGAGTTGACAGGGAATGAATTGACCAATATTTCAGTTGACAGGAGTTGAGTTGATCAGGGGTTGAATTGACCGACCACCCAACAAGAATGTAATATTTTATTTTGAGAGTTTCATTTATGTAGTTTCGTGATTATATTTTTCTTACGGATAGCTAGAAATAATACGATAATGAAAACTTCTAAGTTCATTAAATATTTACTATAATGTGTATGTAATTATATAAATATACAATAAAAACAAGAATAGTTTTATCAAATTTAATCTAGGAATTTCTGAGCGGCTAGGTTAAGATATGGTAGGTAAATTATCATAAGTTAAAGTTTCAGTAAGGCAAGTATAATTATTGTGCTGAGTTGTAAGAATGTCACATGTATATTTTTTTTAAATTGTTTAATATGTACTTGAATATAATTTTGTGTTGAAAGTGAGACTCGGTTAATGGTGGATAAAAGACTTTGGCCGATTATAGCATCTTAATATGCAGGGGCAGTATGTATCTATGTCTTAAACTCACTGAAATTAACCCCATTATTACATCCCCCTATATATTGTACATTTCTACGCACTGACAGATTCGAATATTAGAATGTAAATTATTAATATACAACAGTTAAAATAATAGACTTATTAGAATTTGGAAAGATCGTCTGCTTTGTGTTTGTGAAATTTAGGAAAGTGATTTATAGTAATGCACTCTTTGCATGGTGTCTTAATACATACCAATTATAGTAGAGTCGAGGGAAGTGATGATTTGATGTTTAATAGTTTCATGCTCTTATATACTTATATAAACATGAGCCGCCATGGATGTCAACTCGCCTTGCTGCAGGTCATCAGTAAAGTAAAAAAGTTTCATTAACAAACTATTTAGAATGATCACACTGTCGGAATCCACCAAATATTTTCGCCTTTTGTTAACATATCTCGACCGGTAATAACAAGGGAACGAATTACACTATTCACTTCTCATGAGTCTAAGTATCTTCCTATGGTTAATAGGGTTAAATAAGTTGAGGAGAATCAAGTTAGCTTCTGTTAGCTTGGGTTAGGGTAAGTTAGATTAAGAAATAGTTAACCTACAATCAGGATCTCGAATCACAAAATGACACTCTCCACGCCAACGTTCATTTGTCTAGTGCGTAGCTCATCACGGCTTGGTAACACATTACTCTGTTATCAAATGTTCCTTCCTGTCAAATGAGCGCGTTCAGCGGTGAGGCAACACACAAACTGATTCCCCGAGGGTGCTGGGCAAGGTTACTTTAAAGAAAATTCAGGTGTGTGTGTTTGTGTGTGTATGTGTGTGTGTGTGTGTGTGTGTGCTACTGCCACGAACGTTAATGTCTACAACTATAATACGAGTATAACCAAGAATAATAATTACTACTTCTAATATTACAAATATTAACTTCTACTACTACTACTAGTACTACTACTTTTTTTATACTTTTTTTTTTTTAACGTGGCCTCCAGCCTCCCCCAATAGCCACACCTTCGCCACCATTTATTTACCTTAATATTAAATATCCTAATACATAAGAAACTATCCTATCTGTGTTAAATTAGTTGAGCCTACTACTACTACTACTACTACTAAAACGAATTTTAATGTATAATAATAATAATAATAATAATAATAATAATAATAATAATAATAATAATAATAATAATAACAACAATAATAATAATAATAATAATAATAATAGTAATAATAATAATAATAATAATAATAATATTATTAATATATCTATATAAAAGAAAGAAGTATGTCTGTTTGTTTGTGTGTGTGTTTGTTTGTGCGTGTGTGTGTGTCCGCAAGTCAATTACTATTTATCATCTCTCATTTCTTTTACCCAACTCATGTGGTCCTACATCTGGTGCTACTTTCCCTCTTCAACTTTTACTTTAAAATCACCCGTTATATTCAGACACTCATTAAACTTCAAGATGTCTTTTTCTTCTAAGACTTTATCCTCACTATTATTTGTTGGTGTAAAAAAATGTGTTATTACCAAGTCCAAGTCCATTAAACTTGACTGACAAAATTCTATTCGACACTGCCCAATATCCCTTTACACTACTGCTCAAGTTCTAGTTTACAAGAATACCAACACCCCTCTCATGCTATCAAACAGGGAGGTATTAACTCCTGGGAAGATATTGGAAGCATAATGTTAGTCTAATGGTAGACCCTGCTGCCACATGGCATCACACAAATTGTGACCAAGTCCCAGGTTGCTGATCTGAATTTCTGTCTCATTTACACACGATTGCAGGGTCTGAATTGTTACTCTTGCTTTGACAACACAACACACATATATCATTTCTTAACCTTGATCTTTTTTTCTTTTTTGAGGGTGGTATTTTATTATTATTATCATTATTATTGTTATTATGCTTTATTTTGGCTTTTTTATTATTTTTTTATTAAATTTTATTATTATTATTATTATTATTATTTTCACTCCCCAGGCCCTGATGTTGGTCATTAACCTATGCCTGGGTTGGCCCACTTTAAAATGCTGGTTTTCCGGCATCTTTGTGGTGTAGATGAGGGGACAAGCGGGTGCCCTGAGGGACGCTGTCTGTGACCCGGTCTCAATCAGTTGGCGGCCACTGACCCAGACGGACGTCTCAAAATACGTGCTCCCCCGAGGAAAGCGACCACGTGGCTTCGTCTCTTCATGCGCGTTCAACCTTGGTGTAAGTAAGTCCTCATTCGATCTCAGGCAGTGTTAAGATAGGGCGGAGAAGAATTTAACACTAGTTAACAAAGCACTCCTTTTGCAGGGTCAAGAGACCCCGATTGGTTAGTGGTGATGGTGGTTTGGAAGATATAGCTGGCAACGCACGGGCAGAGACAACCCGACCAGCAAGTGAACGGGTGTTTCTGACGACAAACTACTGTGGCTTGGTCGACCTGGCCCACCAGAATCTCCCCACCTAGGTTCATACAACACCACAGGAACCACCCCCACATCTCGTCAGTCATCCAGGGAAAAATCTTATCAACGGGAAATAGAACCCTCCCTCAGCTGGGGCAGGGTTCACCTGGTTGTACTCTGAGCTGGCCTAACTAGGCTGGACCGACGGTTGCTCTCTTCCCGTCTATGAAATAGTGGGAGTAAGCCAACTGAGTGCAGACTGGGTGAATTAAGGGTCACACTCTGGGACCTGGAATGCTAGTGGTTACGTAGAGACATTCATCTCCCACTATTGGGTGCATGTGGGTGTTAAGTGAGCTCAGATTATACTTCATTGTTTCCTATGTACCTTAAAGATGGCATTTAAACTTGAAGTTCCATTTATTATTTCTCTCATTGAAAAGCAGCAACTCATATCAATCAAGATTAATACTTTCTACCTTATTCTTTTAATTATTTTTCCGACAGCAGTAATTTTTGCTTTTACTCGATTCCCTTTACAGGCTAATGAATTTACTTCTACTCTATTACTATTTTCGACAACTAATTCTACTTTTACTCGATTAAAAATTTTTATTAAAAAAAACACCATTATCCCATTGTCATTTAGAATACGGGGGTGATTTATTAATGAATAGGCGGAGTATTCGAGTAGCCTATGTGCAGCAGTCACAGGAGGAAGAACACTACTGGTTCCTCTATGAATATTTCTTGATTAATGACTAGGTGTATTTATTAATCTTGAATATGCACTTAAAGAACCTACCTAATTGTAGAAATGCAGAAATATATTATAACATTAACACACACACACACACACACACACACACACACACACACACACACACAACTGGCTGGCTGGCTGGCTGGCCCCTCTTAGGCCACTACACCACAAGTTGGTATCAAGTTCTGCCTCAGTTGTGCCCAGAGTCGCCAGCTGCCGTGGCCCAACACTCAGCTGCCAGGAAGCAACATGCGCCATATTAACTTTAACGGACTAAACTTCCTCAAGTTTGCTAGATCCAAAAGTTCTCCCTAGCGATGAATGCCATAATTTTATAAGAATGTAACGTCAAAAGCTACGTGAACTAACTTAGTTACTTAACACTGTGGTAATTAATAATGTGATGTGTTTTCTTCAAGGTAGTGCAAGTTAAAATAGACGAGGCAAGACTAACACTAAGTTAGTATAACATAAGTGACCCCTATACAAACATAAATATCACCTCTACAATTCCTGTCGCACGATACTTGATTTTGTATACAGGATGCGTCATATTGGGTTCTCTCATAAATTAATTGTATGCCGGAGTAGAGACTTAAAATTTGAAAAACAAGAGAGATAGACATATAGAAAAAAGAGAGAAAAAGAGAGAGCGAAAATCAGAGAGATATTGGTGGACATGAAAGGAAGAAATACAAAGAGAGAAAATAAAATAAAAACAGAGAATGAATTGTTTTTACCAATAATGCTTCAAATGGTCAACTTAAAAAACTCTAAATTGACCAAAAGACGAAAAAAATAACTCAACATACTCATATCTGAAGGAATACTTGTAGAATGCCAATTAACCCTAAACTTATTTCCCTCTTGTGTTGATTGAAAGATATTTATCAAGTACATAATTGAATCATTGTGTATCACGTTCTTAATGATGTCACGTGGTTTTATGGTATCAAGGGAGGTAATTTAGAAAAAACACGCGTATCAGCCTTCCTTATCAACGAGTTGAATAGTTCTTTTTTGTTTTTAATGGACTAATTTACCTCACCGCTGAGAATAAACTGTCTTTCCGAATTCGTTGACCCGAATAGAAATACCTGTAATATTAACCTTTATTCATGTTTTCCTGCCAACCTTTTTTTTCTCTCAGTTTATTTATGCTTTTTCCATTTTTGGCATGAAATTTTCTTGTTATAAAAAATATCCGCCGTTTTCCTTTCATTTTTTCCAGTCATTCTATCCCACCTTTCTTTCTCACTATAAAATTTTCCCATACATCTTCCCATCAATTATTCCCATTAAATATTCTCTTCATATTTTCTCATAAATTTTTCCGTGATTTACTCTCAACAATATTTATAAACATTTATTCCCATCGGGTTTTCCCATCATCAATTCTCATAAATTGTTATCGCAATTTCCCCATAAATTTTTCCAATCGTATATATCCATAATTTTCCCTTCATTTATTCGCGTAATTCCTCCCCATCATATATTCCCCAAGAATTTTCCCGACTTCCCCGCATAAAACCAAAATATCTGTGAATAGCCGAAGGATCTACGTTAGCGTGTAGGCTGTAGTCGGCACCCTCACAATATAAGACCGAGAAATTGATCGTGAGAGAGAGAGAGAGAGAGAGAGAGAGAGAGAGAGAGAGAGAGAGAGAGAGAGAGAGAGAGAGATTTTCTTATTACCTGCTATACATAGTGCGTGTAACCGTTGACTGATGAAGGACTGTATCTCGTGTTCTGCCCCCATTACTTACGCCTGTCACACGGGGCCAATTCAAGTCTCAACAAACCTTGTCATTCTGCTTGTATAAGTCCATTCCACTATACCGCGTAACAAGTTAATCTTTCCAGGTGCTCTCCTCCGTGGTATTAACTGCATGTGTTGACTTATTATTCTTGTTAAAGTAAGAAACATAATTATAATTCTTGAAATAGAGAAATTCAGGTGAGTGGGAGGGGGAGGACAAGAGAGGAGAATGAGAGACGATGTGTGTGTGTGTGTGTGTGTGTGTGTGTGTGTGTGTTTGTGTGTGTGGGTGGGTGGTGTGGGTGAGAGGGGTGTTAGTATGGCGGAGTGTGTAGGTGAGAAGGGCTATTTGCAAAGATACTAACTTGCCACCCATCATCACTGACCTGCCACCGAGGACCTGCCATCCACTACCCCTGACCTGCCAACCATCACCCCTGGCCTGCTATCCACCCAACCTCGACCCACCATCCACCATCTCTGCCCTGCTACCCTCTATCTCAAGCCTGCCACCCACCACCCCTGGTCTGCCACCCACCCACTCCTGGCCTGCCACCCACCACCCCTAACCTGCCACCCACCCACCCAACCCGACCTGCAACCCATCACCTCTGTCCCCCTACCCTATACCCAACTCTGCCACCCCTTACCCCGAGTCTACCACATATACCCTACCACACACCAACCCAGCGTGCCAGCGTGCCACCCACCACCCACCCAGCTCTCCCGGCCTACCATCCACCACTCCTGGCCTGCCACCCGTTACCCTTGGCCTGCCACCCACAACTCTTGACCTACCAAACACCACCCTTGGTCTGGTACCCACCACCCCTGACCTGCCACCCACAACTCTCGACCTGCCAAACACCACCCTTGGCCTGTCACCCACCACCCTTGACCTGCTACCCACAACTCTTGACCTGCCAAACACAACCTTAGCCTGCCAAACACCACCCTTTGGCCTGCCTCCCACCACCTCTGGCCTGCCGCCCATAACCCTTGACCTGCCAAACACTACCCTTAGCCTGCCAAACACCACCCTTGGCCTGCCAAACACCACCCTTGGCCTGCCACCCACTGTAGGTTATGTATCTAAGCTACTGTGCCGAGTAGCAACCTTGTACATAAGCTACTGTGCCGAGTAGCATCTATGTATGTAATTACGTGGCAACACTGCACGTGTTATGTAGCAACATTGCCCCGAGGCTGCCATATGGCAATGCAGCCTCAGTCTGACTCCGTAGCGCGTGCATGGCACACGCTAGTCACTACTTGTATTTCTCCTATCCGTTAATAAATGGACTTCAGTGTTACCCGGTGTTTCCCTACCCATCACTGCCTTCTCCAGGGAATACTTGGAACCTTCATGGTGCAGTGTGTAGGATTTGTGGACTTACAAGTGCAGAAACAATGCCGACTGCCGGCGATGTGGGAGTGGACTCTTAGTGTGTTGTGTTGTGTTGCGTTGTGTTTCGCCGCGACGTGCAGTGTTGCGCCGTCACAGTGCGTTTTAGTGACGGTCGCAGTGTTAGTGTCAGTGTATTAGTGTGTCTAGAGCTGAGAGTTGAGCATTGGCCTGTTTTTTGAGGTACCCACGGAGCACGCAGGCGTACACCCTTCTCGTGTGACATCCGGGGAGACACTAACGTTCGTGCCTCCGCAGCGGTTCCAGCCACCCGCATTAAGGCCACCACGATCTGCTCTCTCAGACACACACACACACACACACACACACACACATGCACGCACGCACGCACTCACGGACAGAACAGTGAACTCTATGCGTTATTTCTGCGCTGTTTACGTCATATATATGTGGTTCGAGCTGATGAGGCGCCACTTTATATACTAAACAGCGCAGTTCAAGCATACTAAGATCGTCGGTAAGAAGGGACAACGTCAAGATGGGAGACACGACTCCCCAACTTCTACGCCCACCGCCTCTCATCCCCCACCTCCAGCGACGGACAATGCCACTTCTGAGGTAGGTGGACGACAGGGACGAGAGACACAGAGAGATGGAATTTCAGAGGGAGGAGATACAAAGAGAGGAGGAAAAGGCGCGCTTTGATGCGATATTGGCGGCCCTGGCGCTAACCCACCCTCCCTCACTCGCAGGTAGCGCACATCAAGGCGCCAATACCCTCCTTCCTCCACCACACCAGCGTCCTTCAGGCACTCTTGCTACTCCAACAGCTCCCAAGGGATCTGTTCAACCCCCACCCGCCCTCTCACCAGACGTCACGTTTCAGCTTTTTCGTGAGTGGAGGCGGCGGTGGACAGATTACTCCACGATGGTGGACCTTGATAGCATGCCTCCAAACAAACAGCTCATCCGACTGCGGATGTGTTTGTCGCTGGAGACCCAGAGAGTTTTGGAGCACACGTTGCAAGTGCCTCCCGATTCTACGTCTTCAGTGACGGATGTGCTCGACCTTTTACAGAAGCACGTTAAAGGTCGGAATAACGAGGCTTTGCGTTGCCGCGCCTTCACCAGCTGCAAGCAGGCGGAGAATGAATCCTTTGACGACTTTTTTGTACGTTTGAAGAGTTTGTTGGAGGAGATCGACGTCTGCAAGGCGCACAGCCGGGAATATGAGGAAGCCTGGATCAAGCACGGGATCTTGACAGGTGTCAGGCAAGAAGAGTTGGTGCAGCGACTCATCCCTCTG